>NW_012139413.1:10922343-10934693 GCF_000956105.1 Propithecus coquereli
TTGAGCCCAGGAGTTTGAGGTTGCTGTGAGCTAGGATGATGCCACGGCACTCTAGCCCAGGCAACACAGTGAGACTCTGTCTCAAAAAAAAAAACTAAGAAGAATTGGTGTGACTAATTTTACAAGTTCTGAAGGGTATCTGTGAGGTTAGATATCAAAAGTTTTCTAGCTGCCTTTGAAGAGAAGCTATTTAACTTCCAGCAATATGTAACTAAATTAAAGAGGAAAATGAAACTAAAAGTGTACCTAAATATAAAATGTAGAACAAAATCCAAGAATTCTTCAATGTAAATCCAAATTATATTGCCAGTTCTATAAAGGGCACAAACAGAAGCAAAAATAATGAAAAACAGCATGTCACCATGATGTTTCAACTTCTAACCATAGGTGATTCAGAACTTAAGATGCTATGTGTGAAAAAACCGTAGCCTCAAACTAACAAAAAATGCAGCACATAATGATAAATGTATGTTATTGTCAGATTAAAAATGTGGGTACATTGAATATAGCAGAGGGGTTTTTTTTGTTTTTGTTTTTGCTTTTAATCATTGCTCTCAAAGCTGTTTTTAGATTGTTGGTGTCTCAAAACACACTGCCCTCCTGAACACTGGCATTGCTGCTGTTCCTCAAAAATCCCATGCATGCTCCCGCCTCAGGGGTTTAGCACCTGCTGTTCTCTCCATGGGGAGCACTGATCCACCTGATAGCCACTTGACTTGACCCTTTTGCTCAATGGAGCCTTCACTGACCACCTTGTTTAAAAGTGAAACTCTACTTTGACCTCAGCGCTCCCTATTCCCCTTCCATGCTTCACTGTTTTTAATAGCACTTATCATCACCTGACTTACTATATTGTTTACTTATCTGGTTGTTGCCTAACCCTTCCCATTAGAAATTAGGCACAGATTTTTTTTACTTGCTCTCTTTACTCTTGTATCCCCAATCCCTATAACTGTGCCTAATATATAATAGGAAGCCAATACATATTTGTTGAATGAATAAATAAATGAATGAATCTTGACATCAATGATA
Organism: Propithecus coquereli; assembly: GCF_000956105.1. Taxonomy (NCBI): domain Eukaryota; kingdom Metazoa; phylum Chordata; class Mammalia; order Primates; family Indriidae; genus Propithecus; species Propithecus coquereli. Next base: position 10,923,376 of record NW_012139413.1, read on the forward strand.
TTTATGAATCGAGAGAATAAAATATTAATAGATTAGTCTTCTGGAGATTCAGGAAGCTCATCAACAAATTAAATTCTCCAGGAGGCAATGCTATTTTTAAAAAGCTACTTAGTTTTGGTGAAATTTTTGTTCTTCAAAGTGAGTTGAGTAAGGTACATTTTTTTCCCCATATAACATTAAAATACAGTAGAATTAATATTCTGTGTAAAATGTTTTAGAAAAGAGAAGGTACTCTACAATTCCATTAAACTCTATAATTTATTATTTTAATGAATGTACCTTGAATCCTTCTTACTCTTTTTTTCCCCTCCTCTCTCTTGCTATGTTCTTCCTTACCTATGCCTTTGTGGTTCTAGCACAGGAGTGGGGAACATTTTCACGTTGGAAGGTTGCATTAATTTAGCTGTAATCTAATATAACTTCAATTAGATATACTTAACAATGTACATTATTTGGTAAGAATCTAACTATTATGTGCTTAATAATTTCAAAAAATGAAAACTATTTGTTAATTTTAAAGTTAACTAACCTTTTAATGACTTTCTCGTGTCTGCTTTTTGTTTGCAAAGCATTTGTATATTTGGTTGAAGCATGGCGGTCTGCAGTTTCAGCTGATCCTCTAGATGGGTATCAGTCATTTGTGACCTTAACAGAGTCTTAATTTGGGTAAGGTAGGAGAATGTAGATTCACAGCAATAAGTGGCTGAAAAGCAAGAAAGCATTTTTCGGGCATGTTGACGAAAGCGTGGGTATTCTACTGCATTTTTCCGTATTTCAGTTGGATCTTCCTTAGTATCAAACAATGACTTTAAAATGTCATCTACTGAGATTTCAATCAATTCCATTTGTAGTTCTTTAGATGCCTTGGTGATATCAACTAGGTGAGGCTGAAATGATAATTTGAGTGTGATGTCATGATTCTCAAAGTCAGTGAACCTTTCATTATAGTCTCCAATTAACAGATCTATAACAGCTGCGTATACTTCAAATGATTTGTATATATCATCCTGCTCATCAATGACCTTTGCTAACCAGGGACAATGTTCATCTGAAGTTTCCTTTTGAAGAAGAAATGTTTTGAAAAAAGATAACTTATTTCAAAATGCTTGGATTTTTTGCCACATATCATATATAGAATTAGTTTTACCTTGCAAAGAAATATTCAAGTCTTTTTGATTTGACATGAAATCATACAGAAATGCTGCATTCCTATAGAAATATTCTTTTAATTATTCACATTGCTAATTCTGTTCTTCATAAAATTTAACTATCTGCTCTCACAGAGATAAAATTTTGGCTAACGCCTATCCCTGAGATGGACAACACACTTTAGAATGATAAGGCAGATCCACACTGAATACCTCATTGTTCAACTTTAGCATGTTACCAAACTGACAATGCCATGTAACATTTGCAGAAATATAGTTAACAATACTTATCACTTGTTGCAAAGTGTCATTTAAAATGTAGCTTTATCACAGAGATTTTGCTGATGCAAGATACAATGAAAAGAACTGAGAGCATCTAGATCTGTTAATACTTTTTTTATCTGTGCAATAAACCCTTCATGTTTTCCTGTCATGCAAGGTGCACTGTCTGTACAGACACCCACTAAATTTACCAAATTCAGTCCAACTTCATGACATTTATCTTGAAAGTTGTTGAAGATATCTGTTCCCCATTCATAAGAGTGCCCAAAATGCATAACTCTTCATACCAAAGAAAATCTTCTCTTATGACTCAAATGAAGTATAAAACCTGCACCAAGTCAGTAGGATCAGTTGATTCATCCGAAGCGATTGAATAATATATATTTTCCATTTGAAATATTGCATGGAAGTCGTTCTGTTAAATTGAAGGCTAATTCATGCTGCTGATCAGTTATGATTCTCCTTGAAAGAGATAGTTGTTCATACTTTGAAACATTATTGGGGGTCTAAGCATCCTACAACTTCGAAAATGCATGCTTTCACAATTTCTACATCACTGAATGGCTTCCTTTTTTTTTTTTTTCCCCGTGTATATAAGCTACTCTATAAAGTGCTTCAGTGGCATTATTTCCAGGTCTTATTGCTGCTTGAAAAAATTGTCTTTGCTTTTGCTGTGCATCTTTTAATTTCTGCGACACAATCTTTTGTGCCTCTCCCTCTAATTTAAGATATTTATGGTCCTTATGAGTGTTATAATGGTGATGAGTATTGAATTTCTTTAATGTTGATACTGCAGTATCACAAAGCAAGGAAATCATCTTATCTTTAGCAGAAACAAGATAATATTGCAATTCCCGGTCCTCATTAAAAAAATCTGTTTTCTTCCTTCAGTGTTCTTTTGGTCTTCTTTGACATGATGGCCTGTTAAATACACAGAATTAAAAAATACTGCTGAGCTGTGCAACTATTCACAAATTCCACTACAAACAGAAACACAGTGCATTGTTTTCAAAAGCTGATAACAGACTGGTGAACTTGATCCCCATAAACTCTCACCAACCAGCCTCGTGGGGTAGTAGCACCAGTCAGACAGTGGAAGTTAAAACTAAATCATAAGCTTAGAAGCTGTCAATTTAGCCCTTATGGCTTACTAATGTTTTAATTGTGCTGGTCAATCTGGGAGGATTATTTCATTGAAACTTATTTTATTCTTTGTTATTTTAAACACATTCATTTAAAAAATAAAATAAAATTATAAAAGATGAACAAAAATGTATTAATAAAAATAAAAGGATTTGTTCTGTAAAATTTGGATTCAGTTAAAAGGCTGCACTTAAGGACATAGAAGGCCACAGGGTCCGCCCCCGTTCTAGTACAACATAGTATTCATCAAAGACATAACAGTTTTAAGATCTGGCACTCAGGACACAAGATGTAAACTGAAAACAAATTTGAGCTAATTTGAAAAATGCATAAGATAATAAATTTACGATAATAGCACTAATATGACTAGTTCCATTCTAGGTGTATTTTATACTAAATCTTATATTTTAGTCGAAATGTACCAGAAAAACAAAAACCATTTTAGGTTTTTATAGCAAAGAATATTTAAGGCAAGAAATTGGTTACACAGATGATGGAGAGTTTGAGAAGGCAAACAAGAGATAATGAGGCAGCCCCAAGATGAGCCACAGCAAGAAGCCACTGAGTCACTGAGGGCCTGGGGATCTGGGGGCAGGTGACCCCTCAGAGCCCAGAAGCTAGGGGTGCCTGGCAGAAGGAGGAACCACCACAGAGGAGATTTAGCCAGTGCCAGACACGGCCCAAAGGGATGAGGAGATTTTCTGTCTTTTTCCTTCTTTCCGCACGCTCACCTCCCACAAACACCTCCCTTTAGCTGAATCAGATGACACGGGAGCCTGGGAAATGGAGCCTGCAGGGATCTGTTTCTCTGTGAGGCAGAATGGAACCAAAGAGTAAGTAGAGGCAAATAGTCCCAGGACTTGCTCAGCTAAATATTTAATTTAATATAAGCAACACATGAGCATTTGCCTTGGCTTTCAGTTATGATGGTACGTCTAACCAAAAGTTAAAAACAGAAAGAAAAGCGTGTTAAATTCAACCCACCCTCAAAAGCCTATTGTTAATTTTAATACTCAATTATGAGTTTGTCAACAAACCCTTGCAATTAAATAGATATAAGTTATCAATTGCAGTAAGTGTATATGGAAACAATTAATGATAAAACTATGCTTTAATCACATATGACAACAGAATTAATACCCTACCATAGAAATTTAATTTTTATATTCCATGCTTGTTTTTTATAAAGCTGGGATCCAATACTGTCATAGTAGATATCACTTTAAAAAATTCTATTTTTTTCTATAACATTCTGTTACTTTTAATCATCACAGCAACACAATTTATTAAATATTGTTTCTCTTTAGTTAAACTGGCTAAAAGTGCTTCACATGGAATCCTCAAGAACCATATGGAAGCCATCTGGAGTAGACTATGCAATGACCATGAGCTTGCAATTGACCGTCAGCTAGGGCAAAATTACTCAGATATAGCAACTGAAAAAAAATATTGTTAGAGGCAACAAACAGAAAATGATTTTATTTAAAAGTGCCGTGGATGTGGATATTTTATTTAAAAATATCGTAGCTGACAAATAGCAACCAGAGTCATCTTGCATATACCAATAAAAGATTAAAGTGGTTTTCATGTTGTGGTTTTTGTTTTTAAGAAAAATGTTATGCAATTTATGGGTAGAGACACAAAGCATCCCAGGCAAAGAATGACTTTAATTATTATTCAAAGTGAGCACACTGTCTCATCGCATTCATGCACTTAAATCACATGTATTTCCAAAAGAGATGTAACGTGGATTAAAATGAAAGTACAATAAAATAAAACTGTTTCATTAACCTCAAATTAAAGACACATTAATAATAAAAGAATAAAACATAATCATATATTATGAAAACTTTTGCTAAAAATAATTATGCCTGAGCTTCCCAGAAGCTGAAACAAAGGGAAAATGTTTGGTTTTGCAGTTCTCAGAGTCAAATAAAAGGAAATGTATACACCCTCAGTGGAAAGCACAAGTTTCAGTCACACTTTCAGCCTTACTAAGGCTGAACAGTGACAGCATCTCCCTGAACTCCGATAGAAAAAATGTTGGCTTGATCTCAATCAAAGTGCTAAAGGCCTAATCAATACATTCAAGGAATATTGATCCCATTCCTTATTTAAAGATTCAGTGATCCTTATCTGAGTAGTAATCATCATAATCTTACAAAAATTGGAATTTTAATTCATTGCCTATGGCTTTTGTAAAATTTCTGATTGTATGTATAATTTTTTTTTTCAAAATTATGTTATTGCTTCCAGAAAAGAGAGCAAATGATTATTTTGGGGTCTTGAGAAAGCTGTCATAACAACACTTTTGGTAAAAGTCAAGCTGTGAATGATTAGAAACAATTTAATAATTCAAGAATTTAAAATGGATAATTTTGCATTAGAAATCAGAATTGAAAATTCCAATTATTTTGGCACTGAGTTTAATTTTGGTATAAATGAGCTCCTTTATAAGGCTTATCGTGGAAATAGATCACTATTGCCATCTCCTGGCAAGTAAACCACATGACCACAATTCAAGTCTTTTTGGAGAGCCATATATCGTGGGAAAGCAAGCTTACCCCCATAAATAGGCAATAAATTATTGAATATTTATTGTAAGACTATCATTGGATTTTTATTCTTTGTTCCTGTAAGACCTTTACAAAAATCCATTAGAGTTGATAAATAGTAGCATTTATTTTATGAGCTCTTTGTGTTGGACAGAAATTCTACTTGTTATGACTTTTTAAATTAATTGCGTATGATGGATCTACCTGTGGTTGAAACAAATATTAGAACTGCTTCAAAAAGAAAACTTAAAAAATGTCTGCAATATATTGGGGAAAAGGAGCCAGGACTGTACCACTGCATGCAGCCAAGAAAGTACACGTAGCTTTCAAACATATAATAAAGCTGATGGAATGGCTAACAGCTCAGACAGCACTAATCCATCTTTCTGCTGTGGGGGCTTTCACAGGAGATGAATGATACACCCAGGTCCAACTTGCCTCGTCATCTTGCTGTGTTTCTCTTTAATTTTTCTCCCTTGCTATTGTTCTTTATAATCTGCTGCTGCTGCTGCTGCTGCTTTGAATCCCCTTCCCCCACTTCCTCACATCTGGACATCAAATCATCAACTGCCTCTGAGCCTGGTTCATGCACTCAGCTGTCTGAGATGCCAGCTGAGCCATTTATGAACTAGATGTCATTCACGTTTGCAAGCTGTGCTCCAGGGCACCATTGTGTCCTAGAGACTCAAAATTCTTGCTGCTGCTAAGTGGAAAAGGTGAATGAGGTGTGGCTTCAAGTCATTGCCATCCACATCAGAATGTTATGTTCCACATAGTTCTGAGACTTCACGTGTCACCTTCTCATATTAATCATTTCTTCAAGGATGAGCATGATAACTAACTTCCCAAGATGGGTTTAAAGCACCAAGACAATTGACATTTAAAAAATATACTCTTCTGAAGTCATTCCTTGGAGGAAGAAAGAAAATGCATTGTTGTGGTTGTTGTTTTACTTTTATCGAATTTTATCATAAATTCCATCTAATTTAAACTCCATTCCCTACCAAGTAGCTCAAGATCACATTTAGTTTACACTAAGGTGAAAGAAGAATGAACATTTGAGAAATCAGCCTGGACTTGAGCTTCGAAGCATGAAATCACTGCAGTTAGTGTCTTGGTGGTCCTCTGCTGCGGTTTCACACTGCCTGCCCGTTGCAATCCTATTTAAGCCAATTTTTTGAAGAGCCAATCTTAGGAAAACAATAAGAGGGGATAATCTTCTATACCTGGAAATAAAATAACTTGATGAAGCAAAATACAAAGGACAGATCAAAGGGAATGACTCCTAAAAAATGCTCAGTTTCTGTATTCCAGCTGACCACTAGCTCAGGGAATTTCCTCTTTAGAAAGATTGTCAGATATATCTATGAGAAGAAAATCCTCACAAAAATAAGAAAAGGATTTTGAAAGGACAAAGGGAGCTCAAAGTAAATAAAGATAGTAGTAAAACTAGAAAGCCAAAATCATAAAATAAGAAAATCCAGATAGGCATTTGAATAAACATATTCAAAGCAATAATAGTATTCAAGTTCACCTATATATCACTTACTATGTGCCAGATGTGGCTGTTATCATTTCACATATATAAACTCATTCAATTAGCACAACAATCCTATTATCTCCATGCAAGAGATAAATAAACAGAGCACAGAGAGGCTTGGAAACACACAAGTGGACTCAAGATTCTAACCCAGGTAGTCTGCTTCTTAACCACTAAATTAGAGTTCTCCAGAGAGACAGAACCAACAGAATATATGATATGTAGAGATAGGTGAGAAGAGATTTATTAGGGTAACAGGCTTATGTGATTACGGAGGCTGAGGAGTCCTGCAATAGACCATCAGCAAGCTGGAGCCCCTGGCATGCTGGTAACATGGCTCAGTCCAACTTCAAAAGCCTCAGAATCAGGGAAGCTGACTGGGGTAATTCTCAGTCTGAGGCTGAAGGCCTGAGAACCCAGGGGGCCACTGGTGTAAGTCCTAGAGTCCAAACACCAGAGAGCCTTGATGTCCGAGGGAGAAAGAAGAAGAGTGTCCCAGATTCAGGAAAGAGAGAAAGGTTATTGCCTTTTCTCTGCCTTTATTGTTCTCTTAGGGCTCCCAGCCGATTGGATGGCACCCACCTGTATTGAGGATGGATCTTCCCCACTCAGTCCCCTGATCCACATGCCAACCTGCTCTGAAAACATCCTCACCGATACACCCAAAAGTAATGCTGCACCAGTTCTCTAGGTATTTCTTAATCCAGTCAACTTGACACCTAATATTAACTATCATCATCACTATGTTCTTCTAACTCTTCTAAATGTATTTATGCATTTATGTCTGTGTCTATATCTTGGAAACTCAATCTCCCCCCACCTTGTGATATGTTTATTTACTACAATGAATAGGATATGTACTAGTTTCCCCATTTTATGATTAGATTAACAGAAGCTGTCTAAGATCAGGGAACCCCTAAGTGGCAGAGCCAGGATATAAACCCAAATCTCACATTCTTTCCTCCATACCTCACTGCCTTCCAGGATGGGATGGCCATGAAAATGCTCTGCTCAGATCTCCTGCTGCAGGAGCATAGTTTTCTGAGCATCCCGGTTATCATCCCTCTGTATCTACAGCCACATTTGTGCCAAGATCATGCTTCTCTTCTGGGCTAGTCTCAATCAGTGACTAAGCACGTCAGGGGTATTAATGTGGGTTCATTCCTGCCATAAAATGCGACTACCCTACTGGAATACTTTGGCTCAAAGCTTGTCCATGATCCTGCTTGAAACTTCCTTGGAAGAGGTGTCTTACCACTCTTCTGTTCCTCCCCCTCTCCTTTCACACGTGTCAGATCAGCATCATGGTCTGAGGTTCTCTCTTTCTGTTCCTCGTCTACCCACCCCCCTTTATTTTTTAATTTAAAACTAGCATATTTTATTATTTTCTTAAGTTGTATAAAATTGCACATATTTACTATGCACAAACAATATGATGTATTGATATATGTATACATTGTGGAAGAGCTAAATCAAGCTAATTAACATATATATTACCTCACATGCTCATTATCTTTTGTGATATAAACTCTTAAAATCTACTCTCTTAGCAATTTTCAAGAATGCAATACATTGTTATTAACTATAGTTACCATGTTATATAATAAATCTCTTGAATATCTAATTCCAACTTGAGCTCTGCTTCTCACAAAAATCAGAGTAACACACAGGCCAGCATAATATCCTCAGAAACTCAGTTAGGTAGATACATAAAAACACAGATATCTATGATTTTAGACGTGTGATTTATATTTAACTAGTTATTTATTTATATTGAGTTCAATACATCACACATAGAAAATGAAATGATGGAATGAAACAAACACAATAACAAAGCAACTAAAATAATTATGCCCTGACTTATTGTAGAACACTAGGTCTGAAGCAAACATGCTAGAATTTCTCTGAAATAAAAATTAACAAGAGGCTGTAATACGAGGGCTCACAATCAATAACAATAAGACTGTCACAAAATGATATTGATCAGGAATCTCCAGGAGAATTTTGCACAGTCCTACCAACCTTTAAATGATAATAAAACATCAAAGAATACTAAAATCCTTTCTCAGAGAAGAAAAAGTTAGAGTTCTCTGACTTTACACATCTCGGTGTCCTATAAGCTGGCTTAGATAATAACTAGTAACTTTTTTTTCTATGATATTCGGTGATTTATGATGACTCTGAGTTATTTAGCTTTCCCTACTTATATGTCTCAAAACTTGTTCTCTTTTTGATTTGATGATCTATTTTCTTATTTGCCAGAAGCTCATCTTGAATTTTCTTTCAGTGTTAAATGATCCTGTGAACTTAGTAGCAATTTTTATTCCCAACACCCAGACATTCAGCTTACAGGGGAAATACCAACACTAGAAATGTGCCTTGTGAAGCACTAACATTGGCTGATGAGTGTAAGAGGCTCTTGTGAGCTTTCAATAGTACTGATCATGGCCATTGAATATTCAAAGCATTTAAAATCAGCATATCTTTGTCAATCAACACAATTGTATTTGAATAGGATTCAACTTTGGTTAAATTGTCATAAAGATCATTATATCATTAAGCATTGGGGAAAATTGGTACTCGTTAGAAACTGTGCCTCTGTGACAATGGGAAAGAATACTCTGATACATCTGTACTCTGTTTCAATGACCTGGTGGCAATAAATCACTGGCTAAGTAATTGCATGTCCAAAGTACATGGTACTGAAGAAAAAGACAAACACAAGAATATAAACAAAATCTTATTTTGTTGAAAAAATTACCCTATCTAATTCAGATTGCCAAAAGATCCATTTCATACTTGTGTAATAACACTGCAGGCCCTTGAAATATTGTATAAAATGATAGGATATGGTCATGATATGACATGAGTTAATTAAAAAAGGTGATACACTGAGGTAAGGTACAGTAGGGAGTAATATTATTTCTAGATTATTATAAATCACATCAGTATGTCCAGAGTGCCTCAGAAAGTGCTTTGATATTTGTCAAGTTTTCAGCCAATGCAATTCAAAAATCTTTGTCAGAGTCAGTAAAGATGGAGAGTTTTTCCCAGGGTCAGAAATCAATAACCAGTTTGCAACCTGGCCACATTTAAAGTGTGCTAGTTTTATTCAAAACCTGCAAAGTACAAGGATTCCCTTGTCTCCACATTCTCACTAACACTTTTTATTTCTTATCTTTTTGACAATAGCCATCCTAACAGGTGCAAGGTAATACCCCATTTTGGCTATAATTTGCATTTCCCTGGTGATAAGTGATGTTGAGCATTTTTTCATATTACATTATGGCCATTTGTATGTCATCTTTTGAGAAATGTCTATTCGGGTTCTTTGTCTATTTTTTAATTGGGTTATTTATTTCTTTGCTATTAACTTGCTTGAGTTTTTTGTATATTTTGGATATTAACCCCTTATCAGATGTATGGTTCACAAATATGTTCTTCCATTCCATAGGTTTTCTATTCATTCTGCTGATTGTTTTCCTTGCTGTGCAAAAGTTTTTTAGTTTGATGTAATTTCATTTGTCTATTTTTGGTTTTACCACTTGAGAGCTTTGGGGTCATGTATAAAAAATTTTTGACAATACCGATGTGAAGAAGATTTTCTCCTATGTTTTTATCTAGTAGTTTTACAGTCTCAGGTCTTACGTTTAAGTCTTTAATTCATTTTGAATTGATTTTTGTATATGAGTGAGATAAGAGTCCAATTCTGGAACCAATGTCAAGTTTTTCCAACACCATTTATTGAAGACACTAGCCTTTCCCCATTGTGTGTTCTCAGCACCTTTGTTGAAGATCAATTGATTATAAGTGGGGATGTAAATTAATATAGTCATTATGGAAAACACTATGGTCATTCCTCAAAAAATTAAAAATAGAACCGGTATATGATCCAGCAATTCTACTTCTGGGTATATATCCAAAGGAAGTAAAATCAGTATCTTGAAGAGATATCTACACCACCATGTTCATTGCAGCATTATACACAATAGCCAGGACATTTGAACACCCTAAGTGTTTATCATAAGAATAGATTTCTTTAAATGTGGTATATATACATAATGAAATATTATTCAGCTTTAAAGAAGAAGGAAATCATATCATAGGAAGACACAGATGAATCTGTAGGACATTACGCTAAGTGAAATGAACAAGGCACAGGAAGGCAAATATTGCATAATCTCACTTATATGTAAAATTTTTAAAAGTTGCAAAAGTCATAGAAGCAGAGAGTATAATGATGGTTATTGGGACCAGGGAGGTGAGGAAAGACTGGGCGGATGTTGGTCAAATGATACAATATTTTGGTTACACAGGAGAAATAAGTTCAAGAGATCTATTGTACACAACATGATGATTATAGTTAATAACAATGTACTGTATACTTGAAAATTGCTTAGACAGTAGATTTTAAATGTTTTCCCCAGAAAAAATGATAAGTATGTGAGGTAAAAGATATATTAATTGCCTTGATTTAGTCATTCCACAATGTATACACATATCAAAACATCGTGCTGTCCCCCATAAATATATACAATATTTGTCAATTAAAATTTTTTTAAAAACAAAACAAAAAAAAACCTACAAAGTTGACAAGAATGTTGACTTAATGGCTCAATGAAAATTTGACTTTTAATCAAACTTACTATT
>NW_012139413.1:10935457-10939311 GCF_000956105.1 Propithecus coquereli
CTTTTTTTTTTTTTTTTTTTGTTTACCAAAATCAAAGTTAGATGAACACCTGCTCTATTGATATTTCTTCTACATACTTCTAAGAACCTCTTAAGAGATGGCTGGAGGTACTGTCAGTCACCAGGAGGATAGAGAGGGGAGAGTTTCTGTGGAGAAAGCTGATGAAGACACTAACACTGAAAAAACACTTTCCTTCCTCCAAAATATCATACTTCATTGTTCGTTCTTCTGCAACTTGTTCTCAATAAGGAATATAGAGTATGAAGGTGTATAGATGTATTATGTATCTAATAATAACATTACCTAATCATCACTCTGCAAACTTATATCTATCTTTTTCAGACTAGTATTATATATTAAGAGTATAGGTTATCATTTATGTCTCCAATTGGCATGGTGTCTCCAGCAGAGCAAGAGTTGTATCTTTTTCATACATCCCCTCCCAGTATAGTTTGTTTGCTTCTTTGCTTATTTTCAAATGTTCTTTTCTGTCCCAAAACATAATGTTCGCATCAAGACTAATGCTTGCTCTACTGCATTTGTGGAAAGTTCAGGCTTAGAATGAGTTTCAGAACTTTTAATGGTTCCCTGTTGACCAAAAGTAAAATCTAAACTCCTTACCATGACATGGAAAGCCTCTGAGGCTCTTGATGGTTTTTAGTTTTATAGTCTCACTCACTTCCCAATTACACTAGGGCTGCTGAATTATATGCCAACATTCCAGCTACTCAAGAATACTTTTAGTTCCTTTCGCTTCATGTCTTTTGTCTTTGCCCACATTGTGTTTTCTGCTTGATTAATACGTAATCCACTTTTCCTTCCCAACTTCAATCATAAATTACCTTCCTTCTTAGGGCTCCCTTGACACCTCCTCAAAGTAGTATTTACTCCCTATTGTGTAATGCTATACATTTTGAATGAACCTTTATCACATTTAGCTTTTATCACATTTTATTGGTAAGTGCTTATATATTTCCATCTCTCCCTCACCTGCACACCCTCTCTTGCAAACACACATACTTGGTTATAAGCTCAACAAGGCAAATATTGTATTATATTTTGTTCCACAGCTTCTTTACTTTTCACAAAGCCTGGAAATGGTCAAAAATTCGTTTGAATAAAATTACAGAGCAATTATTTTCAAGTTAGAACGTATCTGCCTTTTACAACTATATGACATTAGAGAAATCTCTTACTCTCTCCAAACTTCAGTTTTCTCACCTGTAAAATAAAAAGAAAAAATGTTTTATTTCATATGATTAGCATAAATATTGAATTAAATGTTTTGTATAGAACAGTTGGGAGATTTCTTTAAAACTTATGTGAACTATTCATATGATTAATATATAGCTAGAGGTACTTAATAAAATGATGCTGTGTGTTATGGTTTCTTTGAACACTAGAGTAAATGAGAAGAAAAGAGTCAGCTTGGTCTTAGCGACTAAATTATGTAGGATAATAAAATTTACTCCCAATGGGCTTTTTATTTTTAGATAACAGTAGCAAAAAGAAAGTTTAAAATATATATTTAAAGGGTAGAATAATTTCAAGACACAATTGTATTTTTCCAAAATACTATAACAAGAAACATAGTAGGTTTTTCAGTAATATGTTATCAGGCGATTTATTTACATTCATCAGGTTTAAAATTTGACCACGTTAATTTCACTAGCATCTTATTTTTGCTTGGTTCGCTTAATGTTATTAAAACACTTTATTTGAAATGGATCTCCTGAGATATATTTCTCCCCTTGGAAATAAATTTACTTTAATGCTTGCACAGGGGCTTGAGTGTGGGTGCAGTAGATAGCCAATGAGTCTGAAAAACTGCTGTATAGCATGAAGCAGAGAATGAGCCCCTGCCTGCATAAATGCTTCCGCTCCAAATCCAGGTGTCTGCTCGTAAGGAGGCTTTCATCAGGCACCCTCTCATATTCACCATCACATGGCAGAAACATAACAAATGGGAAGACGGCACTCCAGGCAAGAAGCCAAACACTTACGTCAGGCCATTTATTAGTCAATTTACTGATTACAGCTAAGGAGAGTAGGGACTTTAATGCACTTTAACTTGCGAAGAAGACTCTATATGGAGCTATCTCTTTGGGGCTCACCTGAGCTGGAGAAGAACTCATTAACTTATACTGTCTCCCCAGCCACCAATTGTGAGTGTAACAGAGTCTGAGGGCTCTTGGCTAGCCCAACTTTGCAGGCACAGTCATCAGCACAGTTAAGATGCCTGGAGGCAAACAGATCTTGACTGGAGCCCATTTTGTTGAGTCAAAGAAAACTTTATTTATTTCATGAGTTTCTGAAATAATTAATGTTCCACGGGCCTTTAAGTTCCAAGAAAGGGGCATTTTAGTGTTTTGTTTGAGCATGATAATTTACAGTTCATTGGGAAAGTGGAAAAACATCTCAGAAGAATTGACTTCACTTTCTTACAAGACTTCTACAAGACAATGAAAGTCTATGGCTTACACAAATATTGATCCATGTGTACTCCTCAGAGATTCTACAGTCATTTTGACAGTGATCTTTGTTTTCTTACACTACTGTACCATGCACTCACCAAATGAGCATCAGTAGTATGTAACATAACATGTGTCCTTCCAAACTCAGGGTAACTAGATGGCTTATAGAAATAGCAGTTCAATCTCTTGCAACATATAAAAATAATCTATAATCTACATCTATAAAAGTAGTTTAAAATCTTTAATGTTCTTTTGTTGCCTTTACCCAAAATTGGATATTAGTTCTTTTCTCCACTAGTTTCATCATTTTCTATTTGAGAATACATTGATTTTTCTTCTCTCTATGATTTCAATACAGTACAAGCCAACATAGTTTTATTTATACTGTGTCATAGGCCAAATGCCATCAAATATGTCAACTGCCTACGGGAACATTAGACTTTGGGGCTGCCTCAGCTGTGTAAGTAGTCAAAGAGCAGCAAATGATAAATAGTGTAAGTTCAACTCAGACATGAATCAAGTATCTTTCATCAATTCCACCCTCCTCCGCCCAAATTACAGAAGTAAGTTAAAGATATGCAATCTGGATCTAGACTTGATTTATTTAGGATTTTCTGCTTGGGCCAAAGCCTGCCTCTTTTACACCCGAGTCTCCACTACCTCTTCATCAGAGAGACCAGACACTAAACAGCCTGATGTCTTGGGATTTAGGGTATGCAGGTTGACAGAGGTGGTGTTATTTATGGCTAAGCTCCTTTATCAGTGGCCAAGAACTATGATTGATGTAAATGGAATAACTCCTCAATGCAGTTCTTCAAACTATTGAATAGGCTGGGTGTTGGGAGATATTTTCAAAAGGTAACTATTCAGATTGCTTACTAATAAGACATTTTTGAAAAACAGAAATAGCATCTATAAAACAAATCTACATGAGACAGCTTTTTAAAAAACTAAAAAATAATAAAAAGAGGAAAATATTTATAAAGCTTATATAGCTGGGTATTAACAATAGTTTCAGTAAGTGTATTTACCACCACTAGCATTTTTAATAAAAATGTCAGGAAGTGATATTGTTTGAAGTGATTTCACGATGACAGCATCGTTATTCACAGTGTATGCAGTTTCTTCTGTGCCCTGGAGATAATGGAACAAAACAAGCCCTGACCAATGCATCGGCAGTCAGAGTTATAGTCAAATGTATGTTGAATGATGTTTCTTTGTGAAGAAATGTGAAAAAAATTTATTTCCCATAGTATGGAGATGGAAAATAGAAAGATCTTCATTTAGGAAAAGTAAGTTTATAGCATTGATATAATCAGCAATGCCCACACTTCCACTGTTGTTAATGTTGCATTGATGTTTCCATTAAGAACTGATCTA
>NW_012139413.1:10939746-10941371 GCF_000956105.1 Propithecus coquereli
TCAATTCAACTTTCTTTTTGCAGTTGGTTTTATATTCTGGTTTTGATGCAGGTTTTTAAATTTTCTGACATTAAATTTGGCAATTTACACACTGAAAGCACCAAAGGAAAACTTCCTAACTCATTGAAATTTTACAAAAGATCTGCTTGTTAGGCTTTTCAAGCTTTTAGAATGAATTTAAAATATAGGATGAAAAAATAAATGCAAGTTCTATGCAAAGCAGGTTATGTTTTGTGGTTTTCAAATGTTGTGGGTTTTTTATTATTTCTCATAAGAGCAAAGTGGATGATTATCTCCCAGACATGAAAAACAAAATGAAATTACTAATTTAAATAAGTCATTGACTACCTGTTATCTATCATTGACTACCTGTTATCTATCTCTCTGTTTAAGAGTAATTTGAGAAAGAGTTGACCAATATTAGCCAAATATAGTTTATCAAAGTTAATTTTTGTCTTCAAATATGTTGCATGAGCTGCAACAATAAGCCAAGAGTAAATGCTAATAAATTTTTTTGTTTCACAAATGAATGATTTTAATAATAATTGTGCTATTATAATAACAACAGCTAGCAATTATCAGCAAGTTATTTTTCTGGCACTGAAAATTGTCTTGCACTGATTAAGTCATTTCATTTTTATAACCCCATGGAGTAGAAACTGTTATCTCCCATTTATAGATGAGGAAACCTAGACACAGTGAATTTAAGAAATTTGACAAAGTCACAATATGAGAGACTAATATCTAAACAGGCAGGTCTAGCTCCAAAGACATCATTCTTAATCACTACTTTTACAAAATTGACATTTTGTACACTTCATATTTCATAGGCCTTTATGTTAGAATATAGTTCTCTACAGTTCTCCTAATGACAAAGTACAAGCAAAACTTGGAAATGTCTAGCAATTAGCAAAAACACTAGCAGAGATTCTGTTAAAAAAGAAAACATCAGGGTTTAAGACCTAAGAAGCTGCCTAACATAGCAACTATTTTGTCAATAAGTGAAAATAAAGTGCCGTTAAACGTTGGAAAAAGTCTGTGACAACCCGTATGCTTCAAGATAACATGACAACAGGTTAAAATGCCAGGTCATATTGGGTTCTTTCTAGTTTTCTAATTATTGTTTTATTATAAATAGCAGACAGTGGAAAACCCAATTATCACCATTATGAGCAAAAATATGCTGAATACCAAAGGGAGAGAAGGCATACTCTTTCTATGTAGGCTACAATCCACTATGGAGACAAAGCATGCATATCTGCACTTCCATGATTATTGTAGCACTATAGCCAAGATATGGAATCAACCTAAGTATGCATCAACAGATGAATGGATAAAGAAAATGTGGTACATATATATAATGGAATATTACTCAGCCACAAAGATTATTTGCAACAAATTGGACGAAACTGGAGGACATTATGTTAAGTGAAGTCAGCCAAGCACATAAAGACCAATCTTGCATGTTCTCACTCATATATAGTAGCTAAAAAAAAATGAACTCATGGACATGGAGTAGAATGATGGTTACCAGAGGCTGGGAAGAGTAGCGGGTGGGGGGGATAAAGTAGGTTTGGTTAACAGATACAAAAATATAGTTAGATAGAATGAACAAGAGCTAATAT
>NW_012139413.1:10942272-10947207 GCF_000956105.1 Propithecus coquereli
AGGACCTCAGTGGAAATAGTGGAGAAGCTGACATATTCAAAATTGAATCTAGAGCCAACGGGATATGCTGATAAACTGGAAATATAGGACAAAGAAGAAGAAAAAAAAACCTAGACATACTGGTAATTTTAGAAAATCACAGATGACATAAAGCAACAGTGTCCATGCTTTGAAGAATGGCAAAGCAATCCAGTCTGAGAGCATTCGTTGACACAGCCTGGCCGTTGAAAGAGATGGCTGTGTAATCTAATACCTGTGGTTTTGATAGACACCATGAGGCCAAGGGGTGTCACAGATCATCCAGACCTCTTTCATCACAGAACTGTTCCTGCCACATGATGACGTAGACATAAAATTGTAAATATATATAAAGTAATTACATACATTTAGTTACCAAATACATCATGCCTAATTTTTAAAAATTAACATTCCCTTTAAAGAACAAGTAAAAATAATATAATGTATTCCAAAAAGCTTATTAACCCCAAAAGCATTAATTAAAATGCAATTAAACCTATGAGCATCTCTTTGGGAACATTGTCAATCTAGAGATGTTCTTTCATAAAGACTCACCTTAAATCTTGCTCTACAAATGAGTTAAGTGGCACTGTCAGTGGAAGTAAAAAACAATGTGACACAGGCACATCAAGCATGTATCACTACATTTACATTCATTCATTTATTCCACTAATGTTTATTGGGTGCCTAATATGCATCAATTATTGCATGAGGTGCTTTTAGAGCAATGAATAATCAGAACGTAGGCCACGTATTTGAGGATCTCAGTGTCTGGAAGGGAAAGTGACCCTGAATATGTAATTACATGTGATGAACTGTAAATAAAGTGTGTTGAGGAAATGCAACGTTCCCACAGCACTTAGCACCAAAGAAGCTGGACACTGTATGGCAAATTCATTTTAATATAATACAGAGTTTTATTTTTTCAGTTAGTTGATTGTGTATTCTTGAGAGGAAGCCTTCTGAGCGATTTAAAATCTCTACGTGGACATTAAACATTAACTACTTCAATATGTCTCCGGGCATGAGAAAACAGTAAATAACTTAGGATAGGTTTACTGTTTTTGTTTCTTTGATTATTTTAATCCCTAGCACAGAACTTAGGACAAGGTGGTATGCAAAAATATTTATCGAAGAACAAATGAATGAACAAGTAAGTCTATCTGTTTAGAGAAAGAAATAAAAGAGGGGATAAAATTTCAAGAACAGAACAAAAAACTGAGAGAAACCTTCAAAAGTAAGAGAACTCACCAGCATCTTTTCCACCATTCCATCTCTCAGACACATACATTATTTCTACAGTCTCCATAAATAATCCAGCAGAAATTTCTGTGATTGAGCATTATATTAAAAACCAGGGCCTGTATCCTGTTGCTTTCAACACTTGCTAAGCATGCGTAAGCTACAACCTTCAACAGTGTTTCCAGGTATTCATTTAAATACTATTAATACATTTCTTTAACTTTGAAAGAGACCTTGTTTTGCTTTATATCTACTGGTTTTAGAGTCTGAAATAAAGAAACATCAAAAAATTAACAATAGCAAGGGAAAGCTAATTTTCTTGTAAAGATACTCATGTTACCATGCCCCACCCATTATCCCAAATCTTCATGTATTTTTACATACATAATAGGTCCGTGGAGACTTTGTAGCATGGTGCAATGGTTGCCATGGTTATTTTTTTAAAGTGTAGTGAACTGTGCGCTTTCAAAGACATATATTATCAAGGCCTTTGGCAGGGTAAATTATGGATTTCTGAGGTTTAAGAAGTGTTTTTTGATGTTTTCTCTTTATCTGTTAAACAATTTAAAATGTAGAAAATTGCAGAGTATAACAAATTCCTAACTACCAGTCAGCTAGAGTAAACAATTTTCATTTTTTTCCATGTTTACATCAAATATTTTGCTTATGGAACAAATGAAACGTTAACATATGAAATTGAAATGTCTTGCATTTTTTCTCCCATGACCCTCACAACCCCACACCATTTCCCAAAGGTAAGAAATTTGGTATGTTTCATTCCATTTCATATTTCTGAACTTTTACTACATGTCTGTACACACAAATAAAAGTCTTAAAAATAACATAGTTGGCCTATTATTGTAAGTATCATTCAGCAATCTGTTTTTCAACTCAACATTATATGTTTTGAGATATCTTCAGTTTGATTTCTATTTATGCCCCCCTGATTTATACTGCCAATTCTATCGTGCCACGAGTTCTTCTGTGTCCTTAGGTCATTTTTTTATTTTTTGGATTGCCTATTCTGTTCTGCTAATGTGCTTTTCTTTTTGGCACCAAAATAATGTTGTTTTAATTGTGATATAATAAACATTAATATACAGTAAGGCCCCAGTTCTTTTTCATAATTGTGTTGGCCATTCTTGAATCTTTTCTTCTTTGTATGACCTTTGGAATCAGTTTTCTAGTTTAGAATTATGTAGAACTTGTAGTTTTATTTGAGGAAGAGTGGCATATTTATGATGTCTTATCTACCACAAGAATAGTGCACCTGTTTATTTTTCAGGCCCTACTTCATGCCCTTCAATAATGTTTTGTCACTGTCTTCACAATATTTGTTAGATTTCTTCCCAGATATTGAATAATCTTTGCTGTTCTTATAAAGTGTCTATTATTGTTACATTTTTAAATTACTGTTTTTGATATAGAGGAATAATAATCATTTTACTTTTGTTGATTGGTGTAGCCAATGGACTAATGCCCCTCCCAAGATATTCACATCTTAATTCCCCAGAACCTGTAAATATGTTAGATTATATGGCAAAGAAGAGATAAGGTAGCACATCAAATTAAGTTGCTAATTAGCTGGCTTTAAGTTTATGAGATTACCTGGATTATCCCAGTAGGGCAATGTAATACAAGGGTCCTTTCTAGTGGAAGAAAGCAATAAAAGACTCAGAGTTATAGAGACATTTGAAGATGCTGCTGGCTATGAAAACAAAGGAAGCGTCCATGAGTCAAGGAATGCAGGTGGTCTTTAGAGGCTGGAAAAGACAAGGAAGCAGACTTTCCCCTAGAGCTTCCAGAAGGAATGCAACTCTCCAGAGACTCATTTCAGACTTCTGACCTTCAGAGCTACAAAATGATAGATTAGTGTTTGTAAGCCACTAAATCTGTGATAATTTGCTACAGCAGCAATAGGAAACCAATGGACTTGGCAATGAATCAAATGTGCTAAAGTATTATTGATTCTAACAGATTTTCTGGAATTCCCCTTGGATTATTACATGTATAAATACATATTGGATATAAGTGAACATGATTTTGTCTTTTCCTTTCCAATACTTATATCTCATTTTTAAAACTTTTTGCATTACTGCATTGGTTAGAAATATAAATATTTCTAACATTTTCTTTAGAAATATACTAGAGAAGTAGTAACACCAGGCACTTCAACTGTTGCTACTTTGACACAAATGATGCTGTTTTACTGGGTATATAACGTTTGCTGATTGGCAGGTGCCATTGATAAGGTAGAGGAAGTCCCTACTAGTCTTAGTTTTCTAGGAGTTGTAACAAATTTCTTACTCAGTATCTCCTCTTGGATATTTAATAGTCGTCTCAAACTTAATGTGCTTAAAACAGTCTTGCTCTTTTTCCCCAAATCTGCTTCTTTCCTAAACTTCCTCATCTCAATAAATGGTACCACCATTCACACAGAGATTCAGATCCAAACCTGTCGTTCCAGACACTTCTCTCCTGCATTTCTCACATCAAATTTACTGGCAAATCCAATGAGCATTAACTTTAAAACCATAACAAAGACAGTCACTTGACCAGAACAGATTTAGACAGCCACTAACATCTTTCAATTCAGCTACAATAGCCTCCTTGCTGCTCTCTTTGCACAAGAGTCAATTTTCCCAGCAAGCAGAGTGATCTTTAAAGAATGTAAATTATTTGATGTATTTCTCTCAAATTTCTCCAATGGCTTTCCATCAGATGTAAAATTTAATCTAAATGTTTACCATGACCTTTAAGACTCTATATGATCTGATCTCATCTCCTGCCTCTCTACTTCTCCCAGTCAGCCCCAGATACACTGCTTTCTTTGCTATTCCTTGAGCATGTCAAGCAATTCCAGACTTTATGGCTTTGCACTTGGTGTTCTCTCTTCCAGAAACCCTCTTCCCTCAGATTTTCTTGTGGATTATTTCCTGTCCCCATTCAAGTGTCAGCTCAAATGTTATCTCTGCAAAAAGGTAGTCCTTGACCATGCCATCTAAAATGTCTATAGTAGTACACATATTCATGCAAATGCACACAGCCATAGTTCTTTATTCTTTTATTTCTATGTAGAACTTATCTCTAGATGCCTACATGCAAATATTAATATATATTAATTGTTTTTTGCTGTGTTGACCGTCATAATGTAGGATCCATGTGGGCAGACATTTTGTCTTTCTTATTTATCATACCATCTCCAGTGCCTAGAAAAGTGCCCATCACACAGCAGATGCTAAAGAAATGTATATTTAAAATGTGGTAAATTTTACCAAATACTCTACCTATATCTAAAATATGACCATGTTGTTGCATCTGTAAGAATGGTAAATTACACTTACACGGTCTCTCACATTGTCACATTGTCAATTTTTGTTTTCTGTTTTTGCTTAAAAAGAATGAATGATTTTTATTTCTTAGATCTATTACATCAATCAATTGTATCTGTTTAATTCAAATAGTCTAAATGCTCACTAATTGTATATGTTTGATACATTTTGTTTCTTAGACAGATATCTGAGAATATTCCATAGAGATTATATTTGTAAATATTTTGAATTTTGTTATATAAATTCCAAAAGAAAAATGTGCATATTAAAGTTCTATATTGTAATATATTTTTCCTTTCATCATTTCAAAAACTTTCTCTCTAATCTTAATAATCTTTTTTCT
>NW_012139413.1:10951143-10952346 GCF_000956105.1 Propithecus coquereli
AAAACACCACATTTAGGAAGTGATTATTTCAACAGAGGGAGGAAAAGAATTCAGGAGTGAGTACACAAAAGGTTAAAACTGTATCTGTCATATCGTGTTGCTTTAAAATGTAAAGGAAGTACTAAGATAAATTGGCAAACTGATATGATTTAGCAAAAGTTTATAATGGATTTAAAATTATTTGTTCATCTTTCTGTATAGATAAAATATTTAGTAATTATAAAATATAAGCCACACATATTTTTCCTAAATTGAAGATCTGGAAAACTTTTAGGATACCTAGAGATACACAGAAACAATAAAACAAACTAAACAACCAAGAGCTATTGTATTAAGTTCCTATTTTCCACAGCTTATATGGATTCTACTCCAGGAAGTAAGGTCCACACCAAAATCCTTTCTTTGATGATGGATTTTAATTTTTTGTGTGTGGCATTTTAATTACTATCAGTTGCTTACTTCCAAGATTTACCCCTTGTTGAATCTTTTGATGAGTGGGAGATATTCCAGGGTCAGTGAAAAGAAATGTAGGGGTTTTTTTTTGGTATGGAGACAAAAAATAAATGGAAGCCTTCCCATTCATGTCTTCCCTTGTCACAAGGTATATAGCTCCAAGAAAACCAAATAAAATTTCCATTTTAGTAGCTAGAAATGGAGGAGGGAGTAAAACCGGGCTGCAACTTCAGGCTCAGTGCTTCTTTCAGAAGCATAGAAAAGGCAACCACACAATTGACCACATTATTTCAAAGTCTACTGAGAATATCTCAGGTTGGGTCTTTTGGATTTACATCAGAAGAAAACTAAACCTAACTTAGACATTAATCTGCTATCCAGAATCATGAAGAGTAATGATATTTCCCAGGCAATGGTTGTTTTTCTCATAATTTTCTCTAAGACTATTTCCTTTTTATTTGGGGAAATTTTAATATCAACATTTCAATTAAACTTTAATACTCCCTGCACTAAACTAAATTGAGAGGATCTTGACTGTGCTATTGAACACTTTATCTCCTTACTTGGTATAAAATAAGCTTATTTACATTTTTCTATTCATGACTCAATCTTAACTATAATCCACAAAGGGAGAGATATAAATGCCTCCATAATACTTTATTTCTCACATACATGATTTTAACTCTTTTCGAGTGCTATATTTAAATAATTCCTAAGATTATTTTCTCAAGAACAAAACCATTTTAAAGC
>NW_012139413.1:10952396-10953727 GCF_000956105.1 Propithecus coquereli
GAAAATATTAACATTTAAGTTAAATTATGGGATGCATGCTAATCTGGGAAAAACCACATAAAAAATGAGAGAATTAAAAGACTATATTGAGGAATTAACCCAAACTACTACAAAGAGATATAAATAGGTAGCGATATGAAAGATAAAAGGAAAAATATCAGGGATAGATTGAGAAGCTTCAACATACATTTAATAAAAGTTTATGAAGTAGAGAGCATAGGGAATGATGGAAAGCCAACATTTGAAGTGATAATGGTTGACTGTTATGAATTCAAGAAGAAAGTATACATGTTTAATTTGTGACTGTCTTTCATGGAATTAATTTCTGCTTGTGCTTTGGAATCTTAATTTTCAAGCTCACATTGATAGAGAATTTATTGAGAACTTTTATGTTGCTGTTGTTGTTATCATTTTTGGTTTTTATTTGTATGTGTATTTGTTTTTCTCTTCTGAGTTCCAGCTTCTGAGTCTGTGGTTTTACAGATGTCTCTAAACTGCTCACAGGTATGTACTTCAGAAACAAGTCTTATAATGAATGTTTAGGGCCTTTATCTCCTGAGGTAACCACAAACACAGTTCCTGAGTCAGTGGGCACTGTGGCCTGGGTCCTGATATGTCTCGTTTTCTCTTCTTTCCCTCTGTCTAGGCAGCAGCTCAGTGCCAGCTGCAAGCAGAGATAGCTTCCAAACCTTCTCAATTGCTGATCATGACTGTGTCTTACCTCCTTTTAATGCCATTAATCTGACTCCAGACCCTGTGTGAACCAGCCTGTCCTTGTTACCACCCAGTGTTGAACCCTGACCACCTCTGCTCGCTTCCTGGTCTACCGCCCAGTAGGTCTGTGACTTGAACTTCTAAATACTAAATTGTGTTTCTGTTCTGTTTGTGAGCCACAAAATCATCTTGAATTAATGTTGATTTTGATTTTTTTTTTAAAGATTTTTGGACACCCTAGACTATCCTCTTTTTATTTTCCTCAGAAATGGCTAATTAAAACCAAAGAAACTTATTCCCACATTGCCTTACTCACTCTGACTGTGAGGATAGAAACAGATTTTCTCTTAAAAAGTTTACTTTATCAATGTGAATGTTAATTAATATTGTCCATTTTGCTACATATGAAATGTTCTCAGCTTGTGAGCTCCCCACTGGTATGGCTGGCACTTCTGCCCCACAAGTAGAATTCAGAGTTCCACATGAGTTAGTTGGAATAGTTTTCAAATGCGCTATGCCAGCAAACACATTTGTTGTGACAGTTGTGTTGTTTAATTAAATAGTATGTACATTGACAAAATATAAATGCCAAAAAGTGGTTTATTTCTGTGAATATT
>NW_012139413.1:10959258-10959570 GCF_000956105.1 Propithecus coquereli
ATCTTCCTGCATTCTGTAATTAGACATACAAGTCTGTTATCGATACATCAACATTGTATTTGAAGTCCTAGCCAGTATATTAAGGAAAAAAAATGGATAGGGATTAAATAGTAGCAATAATGTTGCACTATACATAGATAACGAGATTATGTAAGTAGAAAACACAACAAAATATACAGATAAGCTACTAGAATTAATAAGTAAATTTAGTGAGGTCATGAAATACAATATCAACATTTAAAAATCAATTTTATTCTTGTATACTAGTAAAAACTCAGTTGGCCCTTTACATCCACGGGTTCTGCATCCATG
>NW_012139413.1:10959620-10960459 GCF_000956105.1 Propithecus coquereli
GATTACTCAATTTTTGCTCTACATTGAACTGATTAAAAGTGCTGCTATGGTATCAAACAGATCTGGGAATCCACACCCATTCTGTCACTTACTAAGTCTACTAGATATAACAGATCTCATCTATTCACTATAACAGATCTAAGGGTATTTAAACAATTAGGCTGTTGTGAGGATTGAAAGAGATAAGTTCTGTAGAGTGTGGAGCATACAGTCTCATCTATATGCCTGGACTTCACAAATATACTTGTCTTCACAAGTATATCCAGGTCACACTTCTTTCCTGTGTTCATAAAAGGGCCTTACAGATCCTCAGACTTGTCTTACTTAGCACATTCGCAGGGCAGGGCCTGGTGCCCAATCCTGTAGGATGGAGCTGGCAGCAACCATTCACCTAGCTCATAATCCTGCTACAGGATTGGCAAGTAAACATGACAGGTGCTTCCTTCCAAGAGTCTTACAGCAGCAGAAGGCTTATGCTGCTCTTGGGCAAAAACCTGGAAAAGGCTGGACAAGATAGACTCAAAGCCAAGGTAAAGGAAGTGTGCAGATTAGGGATGAGAGGAGCCACAGGTTCTACCAAGCCGCCCAGTTGCTTCTTTGCAAATGATTCCAGCTTGGAACACCTGTGCTAAATTTTCTGCTTTGTCCATATCTTAATAGGCAAGTCAAATTTGCACAGTAATAACTGTAATTCTAGCCAGCTAGTCTGAGGTTAAGACTATCTATCCACTTAGGGATTCATGTATTTACATGAATCCCAATGCTTTCCCGAAGCATTGGCTATGATCTTAGGGTCTTCAAGGTCAGATTTTCTCATTTATTGAAAAAAGCCTAAAAAT
>NW_012139413.1:10960509-10962724 GCF_000956105.1 Propithecus coquereli
TTTATATTTTTATGCTAGTCTAGATGTTTATTTTTCAATGTCATTTCCAAATATTTATTGCTAGTATAAAGAAATTTATTTGCATTTTTAAATTGTGATCTTACATCCTGAAACTTTGCTTAAATCATATATTAGTTCTAGTAATTGTTATATATTTCACAGGATTTTCTATATAAATTTTCATGTCATCAGTGAATAAAAGTAATTTGCTTCTTCCATTTGAATTTAAGTTTCCCTTATTTCTTTTTCTTGCCTTGTTACACTGTCTAGACTCTCCAGAACAATAGAAGTGGAATAGTATAGAGTAATGAGACCAGACATCGTGGCCTTGTTCTTGATCTTAGAGAGAATGCATTTAGTCTTTCATTATTTAATGCTGTTAGCTGCAGATTCATCTTAGATGCCCTTTATAATGTTGGGAAATTTCCCTCCATAACTAGTTGATTTGAGATATTATATCACCAATGTATGTTTGATGCCAAATGTTCTTTCTGCACCTATCGAGATGAACATAAGAGTATAGGGCTCACGTTATTTGTTTCCCGGCTGTTGGGTATCACTGTGGGTAACACATTGCCTGATGGCTAATGTTTTGAAAGCCACTGCTTCATGCAGTCTGTTCCTTTTTTTCAGTTGTTTCAGGTGGAAACCGCTGCCACCCCATATTGGATCAAAGTAGAATTAGACTTTTTATACACTATTTAATTTTATGCTCCAAACCCTCCCCCCATGGCCTCTATCTCAGGAAAAGGCATCACTATCTCTATAGTTACTCACACCAGAAAACTGGTGCTTTTTATTCTTCCCATTTATTCACTTGCACAATCCAGTTGGACAAGTCATTTCAAGACTTCTTCAAAATATAACACCAAGCTATTAACTTGTCACTAATATTGCCAGCACTCTAGCTCAAACCATGTCTAGTTATGAAATCTTGCAAATTATGACCTCTGAAAAGCATCAATTTTCCAGAATCCATAAAGAAACTGTGATAGTTTCATGAAAGCCTTTAAAATTCAAGATAAATATAGGAATTTCTGTGTTAATGATGGCTTATATGGCAATGAAAGCAAACTGCATGAGAGGAGGAAAAATAAAGGTATTCAAGCTTTAATAGTGGGAGCAAAAGGAAAGTCACCCACACTTTCTTCTCAATGTATTATTACAATCTGGATGGAATTATTTGCAAGTATCTAGCTATCAAGAATATTTGCTCAAAAATCCACCCTCTCACTGCATCCCCAATCCTACTCAATGAGCAGAAAAGAATTTGAGAAATAGGAATAGGAATGATTCTTAATATTCTTCTTAGATATGAAGAAATATTTCTGCCATTCATGGAATCATTGGTTACAGTTCTAAAATTATAGGCACCTGCTGATTATTCATTATGCTATTTATTCACTGACCCATTCATTCAGAAAACATCTGTTGGCACCCACTATGTGCCAGGATCTCAACTTCTAGTATTGTAATTTTAAGAAACATAATAATTGTTCTCAAACTAATTTGTCTTCTAAGAATGAAGGTAGACTTACAAATGTAAAAACTAAAAATCATCTTGGGAAAGTTAATTTTTTAATGATAATACTTTCTTTTGAATTTACACACAATCTCAAATTTCAAGATAGAAGATCCAGGATATGAGCAAGTATTTCCACAAAGATTATCTTCTACTACAAAATAAGTCTGTTTAAGAACAGAAATTTGGCCACTTATGCAATCAAAATGATTAAAGTACTACTTATTACTAATTTTGATAAAAAAGAAAATTAGTAGAATATCTAAAATCCTCCACTTAAACACTTAGGAGAAAAATAGCATAACTGAGAGATAAGAGGTGATCAACCATGGACATTTATATACTTTTTAAATTTAAAACTTCATATATATACACAAATAAATATACATACATATTAGTCTCTGCATATGGCAGATTTAGAAACTGTATAAATTCACATGAAAGAGCATCATATTCTGCAACTAGGAAAAGATATTTAACATATTAGAAAAGACATTTAATTGCATAGTGATTCAAATTAAATAAAAATTAAATGCTTAAAAGCAGTTATTACAGGTTTTATGGTCTCCACAATGAAAGTCATATACATTTTATTAAAATATGTAGATGTTTTAGTTTGACTAATATAATTAGATAATAAATTAGGTTTAAATATTCCAGGAAAGACACAGCCTCACCTGGCTCTTCATTGTG
>NW_012139413.1:10962774-10964700 GCF_000956105.1 Propithecus coquereli
ATTCTGCTTTAATAGCTCAGGGAGAAGTATGTTTTCAAAAGTATAAATATGGAGAAGTTAGTGATAAATTATATAAAGGGAATAAAACTGTGATTCCAGAGATAAGATGAATAGCAAGCTTTCACCTTTCAGATATAACACCTATCTGCTGCATAGGCCTATGGCAGGAACTGTGTCTAGTTAGATGACAGCCTTGACCTATACTCAGGTCTTTGGGATTTTCCATCCAGTGTTAGTCTTTTGGAGGTTGTAACGTCTTCTTGCTGGATCAAAAGAGGCTGAACTCAGCTATGTGGGGTCAGCTCTCTTGAGCATTTCTCCTTTTTGACATAAAGTGGTTTGATTCAAGGAGAGAAAATGAGACTGTGCACAGGATTAAGTTAGTTTTTGAACTTTAGTTCTTTTTCTCACAAGGCTAAATTCCTTACTAACTCTGAGGCAGAAAAGGAGACTTCTTTTCTGCTGGATTGTGCTTTCAGGTTTATGCCCAATTCCCCGGAGTGCACCAGTAAAAGTGAAGCAGCATTGAAAAGTTCTGTGTAAGTACGAGCTTCCTTATCATTTGTGCCACCACCATCAGTAAATCTACAAAACTGCAACTTTGTACAAGTACCTAAAAGTGTTATTCTTCTTGCTCTTATTTGGAAAAAATAAATACTAACCTGGCCATTACAATTAAAATATGTCACTAAACTGAGTGCAGAGTCAAAGAAATCAATTGAATATTTGAGAGCACTTACTATGTGTTATATCACTTAATGTTCATGCAAACATTGCAAAATGTTATCGTTCTTTTTGTACAGTCATGTTAAAATAACTTGGCTAAGTTGCTTTGTAACATAACACTTGGATTAAGCATCCAACTATTTCCAACTACAAAACGTGAATTTAATCCATTTTCCTATCTTGCTTGCAGCCCTGGGGTTTTAGTGATTGAGAGGAAAAGTCAAACAATTACTTTCCCTTCTACTTGATAAAATACCCATCATTCTTAATGTACCCAGTGTATGAAGATTTTTAAGACAGTATTCCATCTGCCCTCATGAAGGCTTGCAATCAAGTTAAAATAAATATGGTGGCTGTGGCACAGTAGTGGTTTCAGACCTATCCTTTGACTGAAAGCACCTCTAAAAGTTGGGTGATTAAAAAACTAGTTTGAACAAATTGTAGAGCAATCAAAGCATCCAGGATTCTAAGAACTGAGATCTCAAGTTCCTGAAAAAAAGAGAGGCTCAGAGAAATGAGACTGACATTCTTCATGCAATTTTCCCTCCAGATATTTGCCAGTTCCTAACTGTGCATATGTGGTATGAAATGCTAAGACCAAGCAGAAAGCAGCTGCTCAGAGGCTATAAAAATAAGCAGAGATTTCTGTAATTTTATAGTTCTTAAGAAGACAAATATGGTAGTTCAAAAATCACCAAGGAAAAGGGGAACTGACTACAACTCTAGTTGTCTGTTAAGACCACTAAAAGGCTTTGCCAGAGGAGTAAGTATAAATTAAAAATGTACATCTCACAAAACTGACAAGATTGAAAGGTGAAATCAAAAATGCTTATTTCTGGTTGAATGTTGGATATTTCAACAGTCTTCCTTCTGTAATTGACAGAATATAAGCAGAAAAGTATGTATACACACGTGTGTATGTCTGTGTGTATGGGGTATGTATACATGTGTGTATGCATAGTTAAGATAGAGAAGATATGAACCATAAAAGTAATCAAATTTGCATAAATACAAAGTAATGCATCTAAACATTGTAGAATACATGTTATTTTCAAGTACACATAGAAATTTACCAAAATTGACCATAGGAATAAAGCAACACTCAGCTAATGTGAAAGCATTGAAATCATACAAAGCATGTTTTCTGACCACAATGGAATTAATCAAGAAATAAATATCAAAAGGACAACTAGATAATTT
>NW_012139413.1:10966146-10967839 GCF_000956105.1 Propithecus coquereli
ATAATAAAAATAATACAAATTTTTGGAACAATGCAGAAATGCAGTATAACAACTATTTACATAGCATTTATAATGTATTAGGTATTATAATCTAGAGATTATTTAAGGTATACTGGAGCATGTGCATAGGTTCTATGCAAACACTATGCCATTTTGTGTAAGGAACTTGAGTGTCTGTAGATTTTGTATCCATGTGGGATCCTGGAACCAATCCCCTGCAGATACTGAGGGATTACTGTCATTAGAAAATATTTTACAGTTCATACTATTTGCAATCTTTAAAATATACTAAACCTAGGAATAAATAGAAATATTTGTTAGTACAGAACACTTCTGAGGGTTTAAAAATAATCTAAGTAAATGGAAAATTATAGCATGTCATTAATTAAAAGATTTAATATTGTAAGGATGTCATGTTCCCCCAAGTGATCTTGAAGCTAAATCCAATCTCATTTAAAATTCAGTGAATGTTATTGGGAAAATTTACAAATTGATTATAAAATTTATAAAGAGGTATAAAATACTTTAATGAGCAAGAAGAATTTTGGGAAAAAAAAAGAACTAGAAGACTTTTTCTAACAGATAGCAAGACATTGTGTGGGAAATAAAACAATATTGGTATAAGAATAGACAAATAGACTGAGAGACCAGGTACAGACGAGACTCACATGTACAGTCATGTGAGTTACAACCAAGATACCACTGAAATTCAGTGGAGGAAAATATAGTCTTTATAATAAACTGGTAGATTAAATGAATATCCATGAAGGGAAAAATTATCATCATCTCTATATAATACTATACACCAATATCAATTCCAGAATGATCATACTCCTAAATATAAAATAAAAATCAAGTTCTATCCATAGTGAGAGCAGAGAATGGCACCTCAGAGATCCCTGAGCAGCCTTACCACCACCACTAACCTAGTTACCATCACATCTCAGGAGGAGCCATTGCCAGCCCTAGGTACCATCAGGGCAATTGTGAGCAGCCAAGCCAAGATGCAGCAGCCTCACTGCACCTTCCCCTACCCATCCCCCACAGCCCTCAGCGCTGCCCACACTAAGCCCTGCACCACTGGCAATGGGGCAGGGAGCAATGGCCCAGATAGCCTCATATTGGTGGTGCCTGCAGGTGGGGACAAAAATGTCATGGCAGCCAAGGTTTGGGAAACAGTAAAATGGTTCAGTGTAAGAAGAAATGGATATGGTTTCACCAACAGGAATGACACCAAGGAAGATGTATTTGTATGCCAGACTGCCGTAAAGAAGAATGACCCGGGGAAGTGCCTTCCTAGTGCAATAGGTGGAGAGACTGTAGACTTTGACGTTGTTAAAGGAGAAAACAGTACAGAGGCAGCAAATGTTACAGATGGAGTTCCAGTTTAAGGCAGTGAATATGCAGCAGACCCTAACCATTATAGAAACTATCCACATCATAGGGTTCCTCCATACAATTACCATCAGAATTACCATAATAGTGAGAATGGAGGAGAAGAAGGAGGGATCAGAGTGGAGAGCGCTTCCAAAGGCCAGGCTCAACAATGTGCTGCCTGTAGCACAAGTAAAGGTTCCCACCTGCCTACATGCGTAGATCCTATCTTGACACCAATATGACATGGTCTAGAATGCATAGCTTTATAAGTCTTAAAGTCAGGCAGTATAAGTCCTCTATATTGTTTTTTTTTTTT
>NW_012139413.1:10967889-10968601 GCF_000956105.1 Propithecus coquereli
AAATTATGAATAACTTTATGCCAAAACGTATGATATTTGAGGTAAAATGGACAAATTTCTTGAAAAATACAATTTATTAATCTGACACAAGAAGAGATAGAAAATCTGATTAGTCCTATATCTTACAAGGAAATTTAATCTGTACTTTAGAAAATGCTTAAAAACATAACTACAGGTCCATATAACATTACTGATAAATTCCTCCTGTGTTTAAGAAAAAAATAAGATCAATTTTAAACAAAAGATTCTAGAGATCAAAAAACAGAAAACATTTACAAATATTCCAGGAGTGCACTCACAAATATAGATGCAAACATACTAAACAGTATATAGCTAATTAAGTTTCAATTTATGTAAAAAAAAATAAACCAAATTTAATTTATTCTAGAAATGCAAAAGTGATTTAAAATTTGAAAATCAATCTATGTTGACACATTGACTGATTGAAGGATAAAATATATGATCACCTCAATAAATGCAAAAAATCATAAATATTAATCCTCATACAAGTTAAAAACTTTTACCAAGCTAGTAATAGAAAGGAACTTATTTCTATTAAAAGTTATTCATAAGAAATCTATAGCAAGCATTAAGCATAGTGTGAGATATTGAAAAATATCTTCCTGCATTCTGTAATTAGACATACAAGTCTGTTATCGATACATCAACATTGTATTTGAAGTCCTAGCCAGTATATTAAGGAAAAAAAATG
>NW_012139413.1:10989951-10992785 GCF_000956105.1 Propithecus coquereli
GTAGAGAAAGGAGGAAGCTAGCAAGAGTTAAATTTGGAAAGATAGGGTTGAGAGCCAAACCATAAACCTCATTGAATTGTACACAATCGAGGTCATCATTTGAAATATCAGAAATTCTATGACAGAATTTATAATGCTAGCTGGATGTATGAGTACAGGATAAAAATTAGCTTTTCTTTTTTCTTTTTTTATTTGCTTTTGCTTGTGCATATTGTCTCTTCTCTAAGCTTTCTTTCTGGTGTGATGAAAATATTCTAAAATTAGATGATGGTGATGGTTCAACTTTGTAAATATACTAAAAGCCATTGAATTGTATAGTTTAAATGGATGTACTTTTGATATGCAAATTATATCTCAGTAAGGCTGTTAAAACATGGAATGAAGAAAATAATTTAGGTTTCTGGGAAGCAATACAGAATATTGGAAAACAAGAACTTTATAATCTGAGAAACCAGGACACTCATTCTTGCTAGCCAGTTAGTGACACTTAGGAGCTGAGAAACTTGACAGTGGCAAGATATTCCACCATTCTGGGATCATTTCCCTTATCCCTGCTGTAAGGGGCGATGCCCTCCTTGCAGTGGTTTTGCAAGGGCCGAATGAGAAAGTAGATGTAAACTTCCCAGCAGAGTCCCATGATAGCTGCTCACAGCTATCATTTCAATTTTATTAATATTTGTAAAACCATAGAGCTCTTATATATTAAGGCTAATGCAAAGCAGCATGATATATTTTCATGGCCCTGGGTATGTAAACCAGAAACCTGGAGCAAGTCAGCTTTTGGGCAGGTCAGAGCTGGCAGGTTGGCCCTTGGGCCATGCTCTAAGTCTAAGTTCTCCCTGCCAGCTCCTGTCACTCCTACTCACACCTGCATACACAGAAGCATAAAAAATCCTTTCTTGAATATTTCAGCCAGAGAATGTGACACTGGACAAAATCTTGCTGATTTTCACTTCCCTCTATTTCAGATTTGATATTTCTCACAAAAAATATACCTGACAGACTTTCTTTCCAGGTCAACAGAGACTCTCACACTCATAGAAACTCTGCTGCCTTGCATTATTTATTTAAGAAGGTGAGGCAAACAAAAGTAATCTAAATCTAGAAGATGTAATTTCCCATAAGGAACAAAAACTGGTCTCTAAAATCAAAAGACCTACATGGTACAGGCAACAAAGCCATTACTAATAATACTTGAAGCAGCATTTGATATTCTGTGAAAATAGAGCCTGAGATTTTGATTGATTGCCGTCTCTCACTTTCTTCTATACATTCATCTTCTTTCTATAATAAACACCTAAAAAATTGCCATCATGTAGGAAAATTATTTAAAATTTAATTTTAACCACTTCTAAAAGCATATGTCAATATTTTAGTACAGTTCTAACAACATGTTGAAAGGCATTTAACTATAAATATTGAGTGTGTCTTGCAAATTTTCCATTTTATATATGTTCTTTACTATCCCCCACATAGCCACCCAATGGAAAAGTTATTGTTACCACTGCAATCTCATGTTTTGTTAACAAGGAATCAGATGCAAAGAGGAAAAGAGACTTATCCGAGTTCACATAACTAAAAAGTAGCAGAGACCAGACTGCAACTCAAATCTTTTGATTTGTGCAATTGTGTCAGCATAATTGGTAGAGTATTTTTTGAGATTTCATATAACTTGAGCACTGTATCTCAAAATATGGGAGTACAAAATGTAGATACGAGGGGAAATCTATGTTAAAATAGTAGAATAAACATGAATAAATAATCTCCCTTTCCCACAACTAACAAAATAGCAAAGAAAAAAAAACATTAAAAAAAAAAATCACCTGTCAGTAACCCAGAAAAAGGGACATTATTTATACCCAAAAACTTCAAAACTCATAGTCAAAGTAGGAAAGATAAGATTTTGAATAGAGGGAAGAAACACAGTATCACACAATATGGCAAAATTCCTAAGAACTCTCACTATAATCTTACACTCAAAGAAAGGCAAATTGAGTGAGTGGCATCTTCACTCCAATTCTGACTGAGGACTAATGGAAATACTGGCTGGGAAAAATAAACAAATGAGGAAAGTGACACAAGGACTGACTGAGAGAAATAAAACCTCTAGGACTACACACTGAAGTAGAACAGGCTGAAAGCTAAAAGTGTTCTCCCATGGAAATGTAAATTCCACCTTCACAAACAGAAGGAGTGAAACATCATACAATACATTACATAGACTTTCAGAGAGAAATACTTTGTGTTTCCTGGGTTGAGTTCTCCCCATCTCCTAACAATTCCCTAGGCTACAGGAAAATAGCATATGAAAGACTCAGTCTTCAAACAATTGTTGATGAAGAAAAGAAACAATTCTCAAATAGAGTGAAACACTACATCAGATTGAATAAAAGACTTGGACAGAGCCACCCAAGAATAAACAAGATGACAGAATTCACACGCCAACTAGGCAATGGCATTGAAGTGAAAAAAAAAAAAGGAAAATCTTTTTCATGACAAAGACAAACACAACCCCACCTCCCAAAAAAGAAGAAAAATTAACATGCTATAGAACAACTTTTTGTGAATATGGATTGAAACAACAGTCACTCAAAGATGAGATAATAAAACAACAGAATGATATTTTTATAAAGAGGGGGATTGTCAATCTATAGATACAAATTGAAAATCCTACTTATCAAAGAATTAATAAATATATTAGAAAATAACGAGATAAAACAGTCATGGCTGGAAATCAATTAACATCACAAGGGGAGGGTTTGAGAATATTTCAGTGAAAGCAGATAAAACACAAAGAGATTAAATTAATAGAAAGAAGCTAATAGACACAAAGG
>NW_012139413.1:10994435-10996062 GCF_000956105.1 Propithecus coquereli
GATTGTCCCTTAGGATGTTGCTTTCTCTAGTAGTACTGCTGTTATCCACACAGTGAGGTAGTTGGAATGGGGTGGTGGTGATAGAGAAAGGAAAAATGTCTTCCGTATTTTTGAGAAAAATATTCTATTACAGTTATGGTGCTCTTAGTGTCCTGGGTCAAGTGTGCAGAGAAAATATCCAGAATTCACCAGGAAAATGTTTTTTTCAAGGTACTTTATCCATGACAGTTGTTGTAATGATTAACTTTATGTGTCGACTTGACTGGACTACAAGGTGCCCAGATGTTTCATCAAACAATATTCTGGGTACGTCTATGAGGGTGTTTTGGGACGAGAATCACATGGAATCTGTAAACCGAGTAAAGCAGGGTGCACTTCCTAATGCAGGTGGGCCTTAATCTAATCAGCTGAAGGCCCAAGTAGAACAAAAAAAGGCTCACCCGTCCTTCAAGTAAAGGGAACTCTTCCAACCTGACCACATGAGCTGAGACATCAGTCTTTACCTGCCTTCAGATTTTGAAACTGAAACATCAGCTCTTTCCTGGTCTGGCCCCTGCTGCCTTCAAACTGGAACTTACATCATCAGCTTTCCTGGTTCTCAGCCTTCAGATTCAGACTAGACTTAGTTAGACGTCATTAGCTTTCCTGGGTCTCCAGGTTGCCAAGTGCAGATCTTGTGACTTCTTAGCCTCCATAATTATATAAGCCAATTTCTTATAACAAATCTCGGTCTATACGTGTGTGTGTGTGTGTGTGTGTGTGTGTGTGTGTGTACATCTCCTATTGGTTTTGTTTCTATGGAAAACACTGACTAATACAATTGTTCTCTAATCAACTAATATTTCTAGTGGTTGGGTATATAATATAATAATGGAGTAGGACCCATGCTCTGTTATTTTGACCAGTGCTTCTCAGATGTTATTGGACATATGCATTCCTGGGAATCTTGTTAAAATGCAGCTTCTGATTCAGCAGGTGGAAGATGAGGCCTGGAACTCTCAATTTCTGATAAGACTCCGGAAGATGCCAATGTCAATGCTGCTGATCTATGCATCACACTGTAAGTGCAAAAATCTCCCTAAATCTTACAGACTCCATCTTTACTTCAAAGTAAAGTGATTAGAGACTTCTCTGTGCCTAGCAGCCTCTGCTGCATCATATTCAGTCCTAGGCCTCCTCCTACATCAAGGCAAAACTATAGTTTAAGGATAAATCAGGGGCGTCTGTGAGGGATGTCACTCACAGTAGCTGGGCTCTGTTTCTGCCATCAGAAAGCCTCAGAATGGTGCCTGTCTGTGCATAAAGAAGAAAAATATAAATGGATAAAAACAAAAGCATTTCTCCTTGGGCAGAGACAATCCACTGTTTCAAGTATTATTTTTCTGGCTACATAACTGTTGCAGGCAGAACTCTGTCCACTAAGTGGAACTAAGTCCGGGCTGCAAACCTTTGCTTTCTTATTACATTCCCATATCAATGCATTCTCTTTACAAGCTCCTGAGCTTACTTGCCTATCTCACCAAAACAGAGAAATGTGCATTTCTGAGTTACTTTTCATGGTATCAAGCCTATCGATAAGACAAATTATGCCATATATTAAAATGTCATTTCGCCAATTTTATAAAGA
>NW_012139413.1:10999252-11001201 GCF_000956105.1 Propithecus coquereli
TAAAATTTAACCTACACTAGCAGTTTGTTTGCTTGCTTTACATCTACTAATTTATCTAATTATAAAAGCAATATAATCTGTCATTATAAAACTTGGAAAATAAACAACGCAACTTGTTGGCACAGATTTTTCTTGCAAATGTCTTCCTTCAGGTCATATGGACAGCAAAATGTTTCTCTAGATTGAAACAAGCAAATAGTAATCCCTTTCCTTTTAGTTCACCTCAGATGGATTCCTCCAAAAGAACAAAATCTCAAAAAACAAAATTACCTCCTGAGCTCCTATTAGAAATAAGAGTTTTAGCAGCATTAACAAAAATTGGTTCTGAGAGGCCTCTTAGTCTTTGTGGCTCCTAAGAAATTTTCCCTCTTGTTCTTTTCCTGTTGTCATTTGTTCTTCTTTAGTCTTTGGTTCACTTGGCAACATCCCAGGAGTTACCTCCTTTCTTTTGATTGCTATGTTGCAAACATTTTTTCATTTATCATTCCTTTATTAAAACAGATACTTAAGAAATGTACATGATGTATCTCTTTTAAACTCTCTTTTCCCATTAAGAGTTTAAAACATACATGTATGCAAGCCACGTGCACACAGACACATCCCATTACACATGAGAATCCTCAAGATTTCTTTCATGTTCGAACAGTTTTCAAAGCAATCCATGGTGGCTATTCGTGAAATGAGGATCACCATCTATGCCAATGAAGACGGGGTGAATCTGTTGGGAATTATTCAGTGGGTAGTAAATCTATGAAATCCAGCAATTTCTGATAGTCTAAAGGAGTAAGAATTGGTCCAATGGTAGTCAAGTAACAGACCTAATGAAAATTCAGTGGGGTCTTGACTAACGTGATTTAATGTGCTCTGCCCATCCTTTAAGTCTTAGCTTGTTTTTTGGGGATCTATGACAATGGAAAGCAGTGCATTTCCACACATACACTCTTGTGTTTTCTCTTCCATGAACACCTACTGAGATTGAGATGATCTATTCACTAATGAAAATATGAGTATGAATGACACATTTCTCTTACCCTCAAGGAGTTCAAAAACCTATTGGCCAAAAATGAAAAGGTCCTAAACATGGGAAGATAGCACTTTTGAGAGATTTTTTTTTGTTTTTTTTTTTTTTTGTATTGTCTTTTAGAACTAGTCCAACTCATAAAATCATTTGTCAATTTTTCAGAATCGAGAAGATACCAAGACTAATATTTCACATTGATGATACCTAATTTTTGTGTAGAGATTTACAGTTTCTTTCCACGTGTGAGTATTTGATTTCACAGCAAGCATGGGATAGAAGGTAAAGTAGCAGTCATTGACATTTGAGGGACAGCCAGAGAAATGAAGAATCTTCTACAAGGTCACACAATTAGACTATTAAAGTCAGGCCTCAAAATAACTATTTCAATTTATCAGTCTTATGTTGCTTTCACTTTCCTTTGCTTCATATCAAATTCTTTGGAAATTTTATTCAATGTTAAATACTCTATAGAATTAAGAATTAATTTAGAAAACAGCCATATAAAGACAATATCATTTTCTACACAACACCCTTTTTAGTTACAATTTTCCTAATCACTTTGAGGGTAGTAAAAAGATGAGGCGGTGTTAGACAGATGGGCAATGATAAATTGAAGGAGAAAATTTATTTATCGAATTAGAATAGGAAAATAAATAAGAAAATCATTTACATTTGATAAGAAGTCTTATTTAGAAGAAGAAGTTAATAATTTGGACATAGATACTTGGGAGTGTTTAAAGTTGTGCTGAAATCAAAGGGAGAGGAGGCTATGAAATGTTTTCAAGAGTGAATAAACCAAGAAAATAGGTGGAACTAGGTCACACAAGATCAAGGATGCACCTGACAGGAAACTGGAACACACGGGTTTCTCTCAGGGCTGCCATGATTAAACACCTCCTCCCGACGTTAAATGCATTCTAATAATAAT
>NW_012139413.1:11001251-11009555 GCF_000956105.1 Propithecus coquereli
TTTATCGAATTAGAATAGGAAAATAAATAAGAAAATCATTTACATTTGATAAGAAGTCTTATTTAGAAGAAGAAGTTAATAATTTGGACATAGATACTTGGGAGTGTTTAAAGTTGTGCTGAAATCAAAGGGAGAGGAGGCTATGAAATGTTTTCAAGAGTGAATAAACCAAGAAAATAGGTGGAACTAGGTCACACAAGATCAAGGATGCACCTGACAGGAAACTGGAACACACGGGTTTCTCTCAGGGCTGCCATGATTAAACACCTCCTCCCGACGTTAAATGCATTCTAATAATAATACTTACATATAAAGTAAATAGTAAACAGAGCAGATCAATACTTGCCTCGATAGTTCCACTTTGAGGAAGGATTAAGGAGAAATTTGTGCAAAGGACAAAGGATAACATCACAACACTTGTAAGTAAAATAGATTTCTTTCTTTCTGTGCCAGCACATTTGTTAAACTCTTAGATACCACCACAGTAAAGAAGCACAGTGTTTTAGGCACCACATTGCGCTTATTACCTCTTCAGTGTGATCATCAACAGAGGAAGCTTTGCATGGCTTGATAAGTTTGTCGGGGGTTGCAAATGTGTGTGACTGCAGCTACTTAAATCTATTTCCTTGGTTCTGTTGCCCCCAAGCACATTTAAAGGGTTAATAGAGTTAGAAAAGAGAGGGCTGACAAGGACATCTCAAGAGGAGCATCACCGATACGCAGTGTAAACACGTGTGACTGCTGACTGTCCAGGTCACTTCTGTTTTTGTCCGTTGGTCTATACCTCATAAGGGGAACCACCACAAAGGTGTTTAAATAATCTGTAGAAACTCCTGTGACATTGATTTTGCCCTTCCTGAGAACCAGAGTTCAGCAACAAAAACCTTTGCATGAAAGAGTGGGGAAAAAAATGCCAGAACTCAAAATGTCTCCTGGTCATTGCCCTATTTCCTAAGCACAAAGGAACAGCGTTGTTTTTGTCTATTACCAGATACGTCCTTCAAATCGAAGCCATCTGTTCCATGAACTTCTAAGAGTTGGGCCAAGGGAACTTTAAACCAAGAAACCATTTCACCAAATGTCAGTCAGAGTGTCTGGCATCTGGCTGAAACCTAAAAGCTCAGAAAGTGATACGTTTCAGAAGGTTGCAACCTTCTCTGGAATTTTACAAAGGATAATGAGCACTTCAAATTTATGCTTATTTTATGTTTCTGATTAGAAAATTATTCAATACTCATTATAAAAACTGAAAATATGAAAAAACAGAAAGAAAATAAAAATTACTGATTGCATCACACACAGATAACCATTATATCATGTCATTATATTTCCTTGTCTTCTTTTATATATTGTTTGTTTTACAAACTTAGCATTGTATTCTGTATACTCCTGTATATATCTGATTCTCCTTATACATTTTCCATATCATTTAATAGTGTACTAAAATGTTAATCTATCATAAGATAGTGCTGTTATTATTCAATTTTAAATTGATGTGTTTATTTTTTTCCAATTTTAAATAGGATATTTTAGAGAATATATTTGTTCATATAACATTGTGTGCATCTTTGATTACTCTCTTAAATTTATTATAATATCATAATTACTATGACATAGACAAGTAAATATTTTCAGAATCCTGATAGATTTTGCCATATTTATCTCTAGAAAGTTGAGACTTTTTCACAGACTGTGGCTGAGGAGCTCTGTCTTGCGGTATCCTGTCAACAGAAGAAATGTTCCAAGAGGATATCTGAAAATATTGAAATATTGGTATTTTGAAATTTTCCTAGTGAAATCAATCCCCTCCCCCATAAATGCCACTTTCCTACAGAAAAGGAATTTAAGTCCTGGGACACATCTTGCCCCACACCCTGCCCTAACCTGTTCCATCTAGGACTCATTGGAGGGATTCTATCCAGATGTCCTCTACTCACTGCCTAATATTTCAGCACTTCTTAGAGGGGAGAGGTACATGTCAGCGCTCAGTGACACACTTTAGTCTAATTATATATGAAGCATGCATAGAACAAATTCCTCAAAATTTGTACCTTATTGTAGTTTTCAGTTGTTGTAGGAGGTTTCCTCCTAATTTTCTTTAGTATTCTGTATCTTTTCATTTATATTACTTTTAGTATTTTTATACTTTTTATTGTACTTCCTTCCATCTTTAAGCCTTTAAGTTTCTGTGTTTTTGCTTTGAATGAGCAGTAGGTTCTCCCCTCTCAGATACAAATTCGGCTTCTCCTGAGGCCTTCTCCCATTAGCACCCTTTTCTGCTTCTGGGAGCCTCCCCTTCTCAGAGGTACCCTCTCTTCCAAAAAGCTACTATTAGCATCTGGCCATTAATTAATTTTACAATGTGTTAGATGATAATCAATGTACTGGCTGGTAGCCACTAATGCTGTGTGTTTTATCATTTAAAGATTATACAGAAAATTAAAGAAAAATAATAGAATTCCAAGAGCCAAAAGAATAAAAATTTGATTTAAGATAATGGGAAAAACACTTTGGATCTAAAAACGTTATTTGATATTCCCTCAGACCTTACTTCAAGTTGCTGCCTTTTGAAAGACTTTGCCTTACAATGTAAATCTGAATTGCAAGTATATCTTTAACTTTTTTAGGCTTTGGATTCTACATTTATTTCACACTTTTTTGTTTTTTTACGAAAACATAAAATTTTATTTTTGCAAAATGGCTGGCATTCACAGCTTTGTTTCCTTTAGCTGTTTTCAAGTTGTAATTTCACCAGCTATCACTGAACAGGGCCTACTTTCATAAATTTTGTCATAAGCTCAAGCTCATAGCATTTTAAAACAATAAGAGACCTTAATTATATCTGATGAACCTCAGAATACTGAGATAGGTCTGGAGAAATCAGGCAATTTCTGATAATATAGATGCCTAATGTTTTCCAACACTACAGCCAATGCTTTCTATTGCAATTATGTCATTTGTTGTGTTGTTATTGTTGAAACTTCGTGTGAGATATATCCTAAAATAATTCTTTAAGTCTATCTCATTTCACTGATATGATTATCACAGCCTCACGTTAACCTTTTCTTTTGTAATCAATTCCTCCTAAAAACTCATCCAGTTCCTATGAAAAGAAATAGTTCCTAGTTAAGTTACAAAGACACAGGTGCAGCCTCAGATGAGTCAAAAAGCTAGTGTGCTGCTGCTAAAATCCTACTCCTCACAATTACATTTTCTCTTAATCATGGGGTGTGCACCTGCTTCTAAGGGATAGGCTTCCAGAAATTCAAATGATTTTTTGTCTGGATCCACATTTTATTCAACTTAATGAGCTTTATGCATATGCTAATTTTAAAGCATCATACCTTAAAGAGATGTGAGAACATATCTAGATATAGATATGGATATAGAACTCAATAAAGAGCAAAAATGAAAAGAGGCAGCAAGAATTCTAATAGTTCAGTAGTCTGGTATAAAATATGATGGCACAATTGGTTCTCTAGTGAGCAGAGAGAATAGAGACTTTCAAAACCAAGAATAACTTTCCTCTTGGGTTAAGATTTTTTTCTTTGTATAATTCACAGCCTTTCAGTCTTGGCAGGTTTTCTTGGGACTCAAAATGAAACATGATCATTGTCTTTTACAACAAATAAGTCTTGTCTCATGTGACTAACCAAGGAAATGACCTCTTAAGCACCAAGATCACAAATGGAGGAATCCTAAGCTGCTTAAGAGGGAGGATTTTGCAGTGACAAGCTAAAGTATGTGATCTTTGCAGATCTAGTGCCCACACCTTCCCCCAAGTGAGAGAGGGGCTCTCTGGTTCTTCATAATGTTTGCAGGGTAAGAGGGTGTCCCAGTTTCATGAGGGACTAAAAGATAAAATTGACTTCTACTCCTCTAAGCCTGGGACACTGCCTGGTTCTCATCAGCCATGGCTTCTGCCCTTTAGGAGC
This sequence comes from Propithecus coquereli, assembly GCF_000956105.1. Taxonomy (NCBI): domain Eukaryota; kingdom Metazoa; phylum Chordata; class Mammalia; order Primates; family Indriidae; genus Propithecus; species Propithecus coquereli. The sequence goes on from NW_012139413.1 coordinate 11,005,187, forward strand.
AGAAGTCAGGACAATCCTGGTCTGATCTCACCCCATCTTTCAAGCGGAGACAACTGTGATGAGTCTTTTTATAGGTAACTGTTTATACACAGGTCAGTTCATTTAATTTGAAGGATGCACTTGGGAGGGTTAATTAACCTGCCAAATATGTAAATTAATAATTTTATTATCTTTGTATGACTTAGAATGAGGCTAAATCTGACATAGTGTATCTTGAAACAAGACTGATTTCTCTTTTGACCTTTATTTAACTGATCAAAGCAGGTTATTCAGAAGGTAAATTCTGAATCCTGAAAAACTGAACCCCATTTTATGAAACCGCATCTTCTGCATTATTAAATAATGCATCAAGAAAAAAATGCAATATGTAAATTAGTATGGAGAGATTTGGGAAGATGGAGGATTTTCAATTTACCAAGAAGAGACTCATTTAAAGACCAGCAGAACAGCTTCCAAGTTTCCCTTGACCATTTTTGTTCTTGATAGCACAAACATCACTTACATCTATAGCCCTCAGAAGTTTATAAACTGGTTTATCTACATTATTTGGCTCTTTCAAATATTCTGTAGGTTATTTGCAAAGGCATTTTTATTTCAATTATAAAACCATACAAACTAAGGCTGGGGAAGTTCTGTGCCTTCCAGAAGTAAAGTACATTGAGTGACTTTAACTTACAGTTGAAGATTATTGCTTCTACAGGCAATTCAAGTAAAAACAAACCATTTTATCCCATTTAAAATTAGTTCTGCTGAGTTGTTAATGTGCTATCACCTTTACATGTCTCCTTTATTTGATCTAAAATTCTTATTGAGCAGAGAATATGTCTTTCTCATCTTCATGTCTTCTATGGTGTTCAGCATTGGTAACTTGCACATTAAAGGCTCACTAACCTATCTCGATAGGTTGGACTGTACCTTTAACAGATATTCATGTAACTATTTAATATATAATTAGTCTATTCTCCCATTACTATTTGCTAATGAGAAAATATTTCTTTTTCCATGTTAAATCCTTTTAGATGTAAAACAAAGAATTATCCAGCTCTCTCTCTCTCTTTTTTAATGGATCTATCTCTCAGAGTTAGATTTTCAAAGATGAGCTTAGACTGTCTTTTGACTATTTAGTTCAAATCCTTTTGTCTCACAAATGAAATTTGGTGTTCCTAGTACATATTTAAGTCCCTGGCCTCAGCCAAGAATGAGATAACTTATCCCTTAGAATTTAATAAAAGTTTTAATTTTGTTTTGTTATTTATCTCCAAAGTCTTGTCTTAGTCCATTTGGGCTGCTATAACAGAATATCATAGACTGAGTGGCATAAACAACAGAAATTTCTTTCTCAGTTCTAGAGGCTGGGAAGTCTAAATCCAAGACACTAGCAGATTGACGACTTATGAGGACTTTCTCTCTGGTTTGTAGAAAGCTGCCTTCTTGTTGTATCCTCAGATGGCAGAGAACAGAGAGAGAGGAGACAAGCTTTTTCACATCTTTTTAAAAGCTCATTAATCCCATTTATGAAGACTTCACCCTCATGGCCCAATAACATCCCAAAGGTCTCAACTTCTAATATCATCACATTGGAGTTAGAATTTCAAAATATGAATTGGGAGGGACACAATATTCAATCCATAACAACTCAAACTGTAGTTTTTTTTTTAGTAGGTATCACTGGACACAACTTTTATACATAGTGAGATGTTGTTCAAGAAGCTCCCTACACTATAACACAGCAAAGACCTGAAAAGAGCTGCCACCGTATGAAAAGATGTCATAAGACACTTGCAAATAAACTGAAGCAAACAAATAAACTAAAGCACATCATTCATTTTTAATCTTAGAAAATATGACCCTCAAAACAAGCAAAATTGGCCGGGCGCGGTTGCTCATGCCTGTAATCCTAGCACTCTGGGAGGCTGAGGCGGGCCAGGAGTTCGAGACCAGCCTGAGCAAGAGCAAGACCCCATCTCTACTAAAAAAATAGAAAGAAATGATCTGGACAACTAAAAATATATAGAAAAAATTAGCCGGGCATGATGGTGCATGCCTGTAGTCCCAGCTACTCAGGAAGCTGAGGCAAGAGGATCGCTTGAGCCCAGGAGTGTGAGGTTGCTGTGAGCTAGGCTAACACCACGGCATTCACTCTAGCCAGGGCAACAGAGTGAGACTCTGTCTCAAAAAAAAGCAAGATTTCCTGAAAGGACTTGGAGATATAAAATAATTTAATAAGAATTAATCATATTAAATTATATTTACTTAATTATAATTAAATTATAAATTAAATAAATTATTGATTGAGATATTTAATTATTAATATTAAATTTAATTATTAGATTGTAGAATAATTTAATAAATTAATCCATTCAATGTAAAGACACTATGACAACAGACACACATAGCAAGATTATAGTCCTGAAGAAATAAAGCTACTTGTTTAAGGAAAAAATAAATTAAGAACAAGGAATGGAAAAGTCGATTAACTGACTTAAGGAATGGCTTGATGTAAACGCTGCAAATGCAGATGTGAAAGACAGCATTTAAAGCCATCAAAGCTAAACTAATATGCCTGAAGAACACAGATTATCCAACATGGATATTTTTGGTAGCTCTGAATAGGAAACACCACAAATGATTCAGAAAAGATATCTTAAGATGTAACACAAGAAAGTTTTAAAAAAGGAGCAAAAGAGGAGGGAGGAAGGACAAATAGGAGAAGGAGGAGATGAAGAAAGACAAAAGTTCATGCTGCAGAACTAACTCTCTAAGGCATTGTCCTAGGTACCTTAAATATGCTAACTCAGTATGAATAGACACTCGTATTATCCCCATTTTCAGATGCTGAAACTGAGACCCAGAGAGATAAGTAACTTGCCCCAGGTCACAAAGGAAGTGGCAGAGTCAGAATTTAAACCTGGGTAGTTTGGTATTATATTAGAGATCAAAAGAAAACACATTCCAGGAAGCTTGTAAGCAAAAATAAAGTGAATTGTTAGTTTAATATTTGAGGCAAAAAAGGAAAAATTTTAATTATCACTGTTGTCTAAATTATACTAATGATTCTTCAATTAGAAATACAACTTTTCTATAATCTATGGTTTAAATTTATCAAGATGGCATGACACAATTTTTCCCCTGTGCTTTATGCTTTTTCACCTAGAAGCTCAAAGGCAGATTTCTCCACATAAAGAAAAGAAATTTTTGATGTCCATTATTTTATAAATTATTCCCTAACTTACTCCCAAACAGTGACTGTAGTTGAAACATCACCCTACAATGAAGTTCAAAGTCTATGAGTTTTACCTACATGTTTAGAGCTTCTGAACAGCTTTTTAATCTTCATCTTTAAAAATGGGCAGATGACCAAGAATTAACAGATAACTAGAAAAAGCCAACTGAAAGAAAAATATGAGGCAAACCAACAACCTGGATAAGACACATTATACAAAGAAGAAAATGTTTAAAACCTACCATTAATGTAATAAGAGAAATTTGATTCATTAAGCGAGAAAAGCTTCCCAATTTCAAAATTGCTATGAAGCTACTGAAATCAACACAGTGTGGCACTGACATAAAGATCGACCAGTAAATTAATGTAGTAAAATTGGGAGTCCAGAAACAAGGCCTTACAATTATGGTCAATTTATCTTCAACAAGGTTGCCAAGCCTATTCATTGTGAAAGGGCAGTCTTCTCCACAAATGGTTTTAGCACTATTGGGTGTCCACATGCAAAAACGATAGATTTGGGCCTTGCACAAAAGTTGGCTCAGTATGAATCAAAAGCCTTAAATGTAAGCACCAAAACTATAAAACTTTTTGAAGCAAGTACAAAAGAAAATCTTTATGATCTCAACTAGTCAACAAGTTCTTAGATATAATACAAAGACCACAGTACATTGAAATATATTAACATAAACTATAGTCAAGTTGTTCATCAAAATTAAAATCTTTGGTACTTCTAAAGAAACAATTGGGAAAATAAAAATACAATCTACAGACTGAGAGAAAATCTTTGCCATACGTACTTCTGATAAAGAACTTATGCCAGAATATGTAAAGAATTAAATAATAAAAAGACAAATAACCTGATAAAAAATTGGGCACAAAATTTGAATACACATTTTACTAAAAAAATAATAAGCGAATGTAAAGATAGTCAACATTATTGATTATTAAGTACACATTAAAACTATAATGAGATATCAGTTCATTTCTACTTGAACAGTTATAAATGAAAGATAGACAAAAACAATAATATTAATAAAAGTTGGCAAGAATGTGGAGAAACCTCATATATTGCTCATGGTAATATAAAATGGTATAGCCACTTTGGAAAATAGTTCAGCAACTTCTTAAAACGTAAACATAAATTTA
>NW_012139413.1:11011575-11012194 GCF_000956105.1 Propithecus coquereli
ACTTTATCTATGTATTTTTCCTCTGCAAAAAGCCATTACCCCAATCTAACCTTGAGAAAAAGGTCAGCCAATCCCACTGAAGAACATTCTACAAATAACTGATCAGCAATCCTCAAAACTGTTAAGATCAAAAAAATAAAAACACTCAAAAACACAAGGAAAGTCTGAGAAACTGCCACAGTCCAGAGGAGACTAAGAACACGTGATGACTAAATGTAATGTAGTATCCAGGATGGGATCTTGGAAAAGAAAAAAGGCATCAGGGGAATATGGTGAAATTTGAATAATTTGTCAAGTATAATTTCTAGTAATGTACAAATGTTGTTTTGTTAGTTTTTTAAAAAGTACCATGATAATGTAAGATATTAACTATAGAGGAAACTGAGTGAGGAGTATACCGAAAATCTCTGTACTATTTTTGTAAATTTAAAACCATCACAAAATTTAAAAGTTCATGGAAAGGAAAATGTATGTCTATGATGATGCTCAGCTAGTGTTGAAGATGGTTATTTCTTGGAGTGTAGAAAGCTGGCATCTTATGCTTTCTTCTTCTTCTTTTTTGTATTCTCTTTACTACATAAATTCTTTATAATAATTGTATATTTTTAAAAGTCATCTG
>NW_012139413.1:11014719-11015093 GCF_000956105.1 Propithecus coquereli
TAAAGGTAGAAACAATTCAAATGTTCTTCAACTTGTAAATGCATAAACAAAATTTGGAATATCCATTAAATGAAATATTGTTCAGCAATAAAAAGGAACAAACTATGGATACATATCATAACATGAACACAATTAAAAAGCATTATGCTAAGCAAAGAAGACAGACCAAAAGATCACATATTGTATGATTCCATTTACGTGAAATTTCAGAAAAGAAAAACCTATAGGCTATAGTAACTAAAACAGCTCGGTACTGGCACAGGAATGGAGACATTGATGTCTGGAACAGGATTGAGAATCCAGAGATGAAACCATCTGCATATGGTAATCTAATCTTTGACAAAGCTGACAAAAACATACACTGGGGAAAAGAA
>NW_012139413.1:11017603-11019135 GCF_000956105.1 Propithecus coquereli
AAAATCCATAGCATGATTTTCCTTAAAAACAAAACTCAACAGTTATGATGTTCAGGTTTCTGTCTTGGCCTACTCAATGGGTGGTGATTACATTAGCTAGCTATTACTGTAATAATACTATATAACACACCATCCAACACTCAATGGCCTACATTGAGCATTTATTTTTCTGTGGTTTTATGAGTTGGCTCTAATGGATTTGGGTGGGCTGAGTTTTATGCAGCAAGTTAGGTTCAAGTGAGCACTCATTCACCTTAGACCATTATCTACGTACTAGTTTTTCTCATAGCAACTGGAAGGACTACAGAGGTTGAGAAGAAACACATGATGCCTCTGAACCTGGGCGTCTAACATGTCACTTTCACTTACCAGCATTTGAATGGCTACAGCAAGTCACATGGCTGATACATGGATCAGGTGGGAAAATACATTCTACCTTCTTCAGTGGATACTACTGCAAAGTCACATGGCAAAGGATATGCATAAATATAATACGAAAAAGCCATTGAAAATAAAGTGGAATGATTCAATCTACCTTACCTGTATCTCCTGAGAGGAAAACAGAATTATCCTGTACCTATGTTTTCATACAAAACAGTTAGGAAAAGCAATCAATACTGTTCCTAATGGGATGAAGGGTAGGAACCTGAGTAGCCCAGGAGGCGTTAGCCGACTCCGAGAGCAGGTTTACCCAGTCCTGTCCTTTGGGAGTGGTGGTAAGTGTTCAGATGTTCCCACTTCTCCCCTTACAACAGAGCCTACCTAACGAACAGTAGACACAATACTGACCCTGCTCCACCACGAATCTTCTCGTTAACAAACATCTTTGATTTTTAAATAACCATGGCTCTCTCCCCATAGGCCCTGACCATTCTTTCCCTTCCTCTCCCAAACATAATACTTTTTTTCAATTTCCCAAAAGTGTTTGGCTAGGATTTTCATTTCAAGATAAGAACTAAACTCTCTAAGTGCTAATAGACCAATCAGAACCCACTTCAGTCACTTCCCAACCATTCCACTCTGAGAAAATCAGTGAACGTCTTGGAGTCTCTATTTCCCGTTCTGTAACATGGAGCATTTACCACATGCCCTTCCTTCCTCAAATGATTATTTTGAGAACTGATAAGTCAATTCACCAGTAAACCCTTTAGAATCTCTAAATTGTTCTACAATAAAACATGTTCATGTTTAATTAAAAATTAAGTTGTGTCAGTCTATGCATTCTGAGAATATTTACAAAAATTTGATGATCTGACCATAATATTAAAGGGAAGTAGTTTTCTTTTTCTTCTCTTGTCAAACATATTGAACTGCAGAGTTCTGTCTCATCAATCTTTTGCCTTTTTCTGACAGCTAGTGCCCTTGGCAGACATCCAATAAGAACAAATTTCTAGGCTTTGTCCAGAGAAAGTCTGTGATGTTATTCCTAGGGTAAATTATTCAGCTTCTGGTTAGTTGCTTTAGAAATTAATATATAGCAGCATATTGCTAATAACTTAATTTAGTGTGTTATTGCTTCACACTTAATTTTA
>NW_012139413.1:11019970-11053100 GCF_000956105.1 Propithecus coquereli
GAGGAAGAGCCGGGTGAGACAACAGAGGACTCCAATGAAGTTGGGCTTTTCGCAACTCTTACAACTATTGCAATAGACCACTGATTAGAAACCACAAAACATAACCACTAAGCCATTACTGGAGTCTACACATCTCCCTTTCCCTTCCAGTTGTCCACCTCACAAAGATTTCTCTTCTAGGAAAAAACACAGAGGACCTTTAACTGTAATATGGAGTAGAGAGGCTGAGAACTAAGGCTCGAGAGTCAAATCACCCATATAAAGACTAGTCCTTCCAACTATTAGTTCTGTGGCCTCGTACAAGCTATAGAACATTTGTGTGCTTTGACCTCTACTAGTAAACATGTGCTTGTTAATAGCAGCACTCTGTGGGTGGTTGAAAGTATTAAGAGACAGAATATGTTAAAACAATTAGCATAGGACCAAAATATCCTAAATATTTTAGTTTTAATATGTGACTCATTTGAGCATCATTATCTCTGGATAATTCAAATTCTAAAGTGTCTTGTAGGCACACGCGTAACACTGGTCAAATGGATGTTTTGACAATGTCTGGATTAATATAGGCAGGATTTTTAAAGTACAAAATTCTCTTTGAGATATGAGAAGCTTGATGTCTAAATTGCTTGCATTCGGTTAATAATTGCCAAATCTTTTATTTTGGTTCAGTCAGCATGTTCTCTCTAACATAATAATTTGTTCTTCACTGTGGCCATTTAGAACGTGATGTAATGGTCTGTTCTCCACAGGAGCCATAAAGATTAGCACCAAAACACAAAATCTTTCATGCATGGCAAAACCTCTCTTTTGGCCATAATTATTAACATTAGGTAACCATCTGGGAGAGCATTTAATTGAAAGACAAACTTGAAATGTGGGAGTTGATATTAGCTCACAAGAAAAAATATTGGTGTTTCTGTTCTTTTTTGTTTAGATGATCCAGAAGATCTCAGTCAATTCCTGGTTTAGTAAGTAGAGCTGGGACCATTAAATACTAAAATATTCTTGAATATTCCTAATATATATTGATCCTCCTCCATGTACGTTCCCTCAGAAGGCATTGGGATTTTTGCCTGGATTTCAAAATTGCAATTTGATTTATGCTATCCACTTCATTTAATCCCTATTTGTATGTGCACCTTATAATTCCCACCTGGGTACACACAATCCATCAGCCTGGAGTTTGTACCAGACAAGTAATTTCATTTAATAGCTGTTACATAGAAGAATCCACAGGTAGCTTTCATTCAAATGCTAATTGTTCTCAGTGCTTTGCTCATAAACCCACCCTGAGTCAGGTATTTAAAGCTTTATTGCAAAGAGATATAAAAGTAAGATAGGCTACAGGCATCCTGGTACAAAGAGTGGACTCAGTCCTAGAACTGAATGTGCCTAGGCCCCTGAAACCAATACCAGCATGGAAATTAAATAGTGATGGATATTTGTAGGGCAATTGTTGTTTCCCAGAATGTAGCAGTTAGCAAATGACTCCTAAGGCCTAATGGTGAGGCAATCAAAACATTTGCAAATTCAGACTGTAAAAAGAGGCTAGAAGGAGTCAACTGGTAAATTTTCAACCTGTAAAACAGTGTAGATCCAGGGCAATGATAGTCTGTTGTCAGTTGTTTTGGAATACCCTAAGAAAACAAAGAGTGTCTTTGGAACTAAGCAAAACAACATGGTGATTTTATTGAAGCCAGCCAATTTGAATGTGGCATAGACGATCATTTCGTACAGGGTGCTTCAGCAATGTGTCTGGGAGGTGTCAAAAGACAAAATTATGCAAATTCAGTTTAAAGATCTTATTTGGCTTTTATTTACAATTCTATTTAGTAGAAAAATAGAATGAGTGTTCCCATGAGCCCAGTAGAGAAGTTTGGCTTTATAGACAGAAAAGGGGCGAGAAAAGCAGAAACAGAGAACAAAGAGCAGATTGGTAGTTTCAGAGTTACTTTCCTTATAAGGGTTAAAGCAGAAGGGATGTCCTTATCATGTCAGCTAAAACTGGCCTATGGGGTTTTGCTATTTTCTCTCTCCTGATTTCTTGGAAGTCAGATAAACTACTTAGTTTTGGCTTGGTGGCGTGGAGCTTCAGCACAAGTAACTCCATTTTGGTTTGGTCTGTTGGTCCTAGTGCAGGAGCTCAGTCCGAAGTAATGGCCTCCTATAAATGTTATTTAACAGAGGGATGCTGGATTATCTTTTCCAGCAACTATTCAGAAGAAACAAGTAACCTAAGGGGGAAAATATCATTAGTATGATTTGGGGTGAGTCAGTTTGCCACTCTAGACCTCAATTTCTTCCTCTGTAAAATAAAGTGATTAAACTAAATGGGTCTCTGAGGTCCCATCACGGTTTTTGGTGTTTGACTATCTCTGGGATTGCTAAAAATGCAGGAATCAGCTGCTCTACTTTAGATATGCCAGAAATGCCTGGTTCTAACTGAATGGGCAAGGGATGCAACTGTGCTCATCTTCAGGGTTAACTCTTAGCAAACCAAGAAACAATTAGGGTAAAACTAAGTAATCCCGGAGGAAGAAGTAGGGGTTTTCTGAGGCTGACTTGCCTGGCCTCATAATTCTTAATTTCTCTGTCTACTCAATTCAATTATCCAAATTTATGTTTGTTCATTTAAATACATTAAGTATTAACTATGTGCCAAATACTCCACAGATGCAAAGGTATGTGCAAAATCTAATGGCTAGTAATTATAGATTTAATTCTTTTTTTTATTTTTTATGTAAATGTTCAAGATTTCACTTACATTTCCACTTTCATGTTAGATTTTAGGCACTTCTAGAGGACAGACAGCACATATAAACCATTATTGTTATAGTCACTTGATGAATGCCCTTTGCTGATGATGGAGGTGATGACACTGATGAAAAAGAATTTCAGTCTAAAAAATTTTTTGTCTTGTTGATTCTTGAATACACCTGCTGTTGGCAACACTAAGATCTGGGGAATTTAGTTATTCTTTTGATAGCTGTCTTGAACCTAGAGACAGAAAATGTGCTTGTCAATTTCAAAAGCAATTTTCCATTAATGGCAATTAATTTTGATGTATTGTGTGGGTTATAAAAAATTATTAATTGCCAAGTAACTTACAGGCTCTGCTATTTTTTAAATGATTTCATGCATATGAAAACAGCAAACATATATACATACAAAAAATGTGGATGTGCCTGCTTCAAAAAATATATAGACTTCTGAAAAGATATATATATATGTGTGTGTGTGTGTGTGTATAAATCTATCTCCTTGTTTTCTAATTTTTAGTATTTCTTTCTCAATCTGCTTCCTGTTCATTCATTTGCTCTGTTACTGCTTCTCTTTTCACATGTATTTACCATCCTCACCCTGTTATAAGAAATCCGCTCCATTTCTGCAAGTACATCCTCTGGGCACCTCTTAGTGCTATGATAAGATGATATACCCAAATTTAGAGAAGAGGTTAATCTTAGGAGCTCTGTCATCTATGATTGCAAGAAGCCATAGCACTAACACACAGTCTACTGATTCTCGTTTGTATCTCTTCATATATGACTTTATATCACTACAAATTATTCCTCATACACATTAGAAAGTCCTCAGGAGATATTTCACACATGCTCACAAACCAGTCCAAACTTACTGGATGTCTCTGTTGCTCTGCTGGGTACCACAGTTCTCACTAGGAACTACCATGCTCCTTCCTCCAATGCATTATAAATCCCCTAATTAGTACATCTACTAATACTATTATCTTCTACTACCATAAGTAGTGCCTTGTAAGCCAGGAGATGTCAAAGTAACACGGTTCTCCACTACAGTGTTTCTCAAAATAGCCAGTCCACCAACTCTTGATTATCAAGAGCAAGGAGATTCTGCCAGAATATAAATGAATACTCTTCCTCCTTCATCAAGAATGTCTTGCTAGCATAAAAAGAATAATATCAGCTGAACTAAACAGTATGCTCATTGACATGATCGATTTATTTCTCTGACTCAAGCTCCCTATCTCATCATGGACCAGTTCATAGAGTAGCAGCAGTCCATGGGCCACATTTTATGGTAGCTCTGCTCCATTGTGCAGTGAGGAAGAATAATGTCCTTCTCCCTTGTGATCTTCAACACTTTACAGTGTATCTGAGCAGTAATGCTGATGTCCCAGTGCTAGAAGAGTTTTTACAGAAAGAGCCCTTTCATGTTTACTCAAGTGAGAGCACTCACACTTGAGTCCATTGAGAAGTGGGACTAGGACAGCATCTAATCCCATGCTTTCTTCACAATCAATCCACTGCTCCAACCACTAAGTTCTTCTCCTTGGATCAAGTTCACCATGAGAGATTCTTTCTTCTCTTATGGTAAGGCTTCTTCCAAGAGGCTCCTCAGTCCTCATGTAAATGGATCTCTGGCAATGGATCTGTCCCACCAGATTGCTGGATATGTCTTAATCCCACTTAGACACAAGCTTGTATTTAAAATGGGACTCAAGCTGGATGTATTTTCAATGTCCTTCTTCATTAGTTCATCATTTATGGAGCAGTATGTGCTAAGAAGCGCATGAAGCACAGAGGTGGATAGGGCATGGCATTTGTCATAAGGAACCTGGAGAATAATTGGGGACAAGATATGCATACAAATGCCTATAGTATTACACTAACTCTAATGAGTGTAATGAGACAAGTATAAAAGATTATAGGAGATATATGACATAGGATTAAAGAATAGAAAAATATTTGAGCAGGAAGCTAATAATACATTTAAGCTAAGCTTTGAAGAACATTTATGATTCATGGTAAGGCAGAAGGGTCCATGCAGAAGCAGCAATAAGGAGATTGAGAATCTCTCAGATGTCTGCATTTGTGTTATCATTTCATTTGCACCCACCCTGTGCCACATGAAACCTGAACTCATTGTTGGTAATTGCTCAGATGCTGGTCTTTACTGACGTCCTGTAAAATAAAAACAGCAAGTGATTCAATGATAATGCTGTATCCACTCCAGTTTTGTTTTTTTTTTCAGTCATAATCTTATCTTATACCATATAAACATTAAAAAAACATGATTTATTTCTGTTGTTTTGTCAGACTAGTGCTTTGAAGATGTGAATAAAAGGACAATGATTGATCTAAATGGTTTGAAATTTAATTTTACAGCAGCTATATTTGTGCAAGATGGTGATTATTATCTTGGAAAGCCTTACTATTATTTAAAATCATTTCTCCTTAAGTCAGAGAAAACTTTTATGCTATCAGTAATTTCCTTGCATTCTTTCCTTACTAAACTTAATTGCTTCCTGTGCTCCCAGTTAGATTGATTTGGATCTCATTAATGCATTGTCTAAAAGCTATAGTTTATAAAAATGAATAATTTGATGAAGAACAGCAATCAGGACTTGCTTATTTAATAGCAATTCAGTCAATTTAATGCAAACCACTATAGTATATTTGTTTCCATTTTGAGTCTACTGCCTCCTGTTACTTTCCATTTGAGCTAAATATCTCATTCAGCCCTGAGAAATAAACATTAGTGTTAACTCACAAAGAAACTATCTCCCATTGCTTGTAGTATTGTAACAACTCAAAATGTTTACACATATGGACACATGAAAAGCAGCCCTCCTCACATCATGTAATAAAAAGATAAGGGTTTCCCAGAGGGCAGCTGAAAGATTCCATGGCTAAACATCAGGGGATATTTTGTTCTAGGCTTGTCTCTTAAAAGTATTGTATTTTCCTTAATGAAACAAAAGGAGTAAATACACATCTTTCATGGTCAGTACAAGGAGGAAACATTAGTAGAGCCACTTGAGGGCAGTGGCTCTGCTCTGTCCCCAAGACTGTCCTTTTCCCTTTGGGACTCATTAATTTCCACTACAGTCATCCTCAGGGGGAACAAGACTTCCCTTTAGCAGTGCCCTGCATCTCTCCTCTTGCATTGCCAAGGCAGTCTGGAACACTTAAATAAGACTCATTAAAGGTTAGGGAATAACAAAAGAAAAGACAATGTGGAGAATATTGACTATATAGATAGCATGACTTAGAATGCATAGCTTACTCTCTATTTTCTCAGGCCACGTGTATCCTTGGGTGACCTCAAGAAAACAGGGGTCTTATCTAAATTCCTCTCTTCCCAGGAGAATGGTAAAAGCATAGAAAGACACCATGTTTTGCTGATTATCAGATGCCTTAAAGTCTAAGCTGAGAGAATAAGTTTAACCCATATCTCTCGTCTACCAGCACAGTGGTCCTCAAACTTCAGTGACCACAAGAATCACCAGAGAAATTAGTGATAATAATAACCTGAACACCCTACCTTCAGAAAGTTTGACTCAGTAGGACTGGAGTGGTTCCCAAAAAGCTGTATTTTAACAGATATTCCAGGGATTTTTGATGCAAGTTTCTTGAACCACACTTTAATAAGCTCTAATTAGAGAAATTGCTGTGACTTTTCCATTTTCTGGTTATTGTCTCTGAGAATGACCTCCAAGGAGAGTCAAACTTTACCCACGGTCTCATAATAATCTTGCAGTTTCCATAGGCTGAACTGAGCATAATGATCCTTTCATAATCTAGGCATACCTTGGAGATATTGTGGGTTCAATTCCAAACCACCACAATAGAGCAAATATTGCAATAAAGTGAATCATAAAAAAATTTTGGTCTTCCAGTGCATATAAAAGTTATGTTTACACTATACTGTAGTGTATTAAGTGTGCAATAGCATTATGCCTAAAAAAAAGTACATACCTTAATTAAAAATACTTATTGCTAAGAAATGCTAGGGACCATCTGAGCCTTCAGAGTTGTACTCATTTTGCTGGTGGAGGGTATTGCCTCAATGTTGATGACTGCCAACTGATCAGAGTGATGGTTACTGAAGGTTGCAATGGCAATTTCTTAAAATAAGACCACAATGAAGTCTGCTACAGCAATTGGCTTATCCTTTCACAAAGAGTCTCTGTTTGATAGCATTTTACCCACTGAATGTCTCTCCAAATTGGAGTTAAACCTTGCAAACCCTGCCGCTGCTTTGAGAATGAAGCTTGCATAATATTCTAAATCCTTTATTGCCATTTCAACAATGCTCACAGCATCTTTGCCAGAAGTAGATTCCATCTCAAGAAACCACTATTCTTACTTATCCATAAGAATCAACTCCTCATTCATTCACATTTGGTCATGAGTTTGCAGCAATTCAGTCCATCTTCAGGCTCCACTTCTAATTGCAGGTCTCTTGTTATTTCTGCCACTTCTACAGTTACTTCCTCCACTGAAGTCTTGAATACCTCAAAGTCAGAGTTGGAATTAATTTCATCCAAACTCCTGCTAGTGTGGATGTTTTGACTTCCTTCTAGGAATTGGGAATGTTTTTAATTAATGGTATCTAGGATGCTGAATCCTTTCCAGAGCTTTTCAATTTACTTTGCCCCAGATTGATCAGAGGAATAACTATATATGGAAGCTACAGCCTTACAAAATGTATTTCTTAAATAATAAGACACCCAGAAATTCCCAGAAATCCATCACCCATGGCATGGAAATCACAAGACCAGATATTCTTCAAGATTCTATTCAAGGATCCTTGCTGAAACTCCAAGACTGGAATTATTAATAGGAAATATATCAGTAAATTAAAAGAAAACCTTACAGTATATAACCAAATTTTCTTCTGGTTTCTTCTTTCAAAATGTGAAAAGCTGGTTGAAAATGAAATGAAACTGTCAAGTTGCAAACTACTCTCAGGTGTAAGAGGAGGCCTTTACAACAGGAGTAATTAAACTTTGAAATTATCTTCATTGGATTTATTTAAATCCATCTTAGGCCACATGGGTTGACTGTTTCCATTGGCTTCTGCCTACAGACTAAGCCTAATTATATTAAAGCATTAAGGTAGCATTCTAAGTGCCCTCTGTTTTTCATGATTATTGGAGTCAAGTAACCCAATATCATCTTCAGTACATTTTGGTTAGTCTCAGCTTCAAGGAAGCATCTTTCTAAATATAAAAGCTACACAAGTTAGTCAGAGTCTGTTAAACTATGACCAAATTTATTTTTATCATAATGTAAGCAAAACACCTGGGAGGCATTATTGGGTTTTTAACTTTGCATGTCAAGCATGGTCTGATTCCCACAACAGGGGCTCCTCAAGAGCGCCGAGCACATGTCATTCAGTGTACTGCTCCTGGTGCCCACCAGAGCATTTGCCTAAGGAGATGCTTCACAAATTTACCTTAAATGAATAAATGAACAAATAAATGTAAACACACGGCTTTTTCTCAGCTTAGTTTGTATCATTTAGCAAATTGACACGTGCTTTTTTTCATATTAAGGCTTTATCCTTCCCGTGCTTTCAGTGTGGTAAATATTACATAGTGATTAGAAAATTTTAACAGAGATTCCTGATGTACCTATCTATCTCATTACCAATGAACGTCTTACCTGCTGAAATTCAGCTCAGTGCTCTGTACACATAAACGCAGGTCTCTTTAATTTTTCTCCTACTAAACGGAACAGATTTATTTATTTAATAACCATCTATCGAACATCGACAATTAAAGGTGTAATGAAGGCCAAAGAGCATTCAGGCTCAAGCCCTACATGGAAGAGCTTAAAATGTAGTAAGAGAGAAAAAGCTGATACATAAATACCTAGCAAACAGACTGTTAATAAATGCTACAGAAAAGTGCACATGAAGTGCTATGAGAGTAAATTCAATCAGCAGTAACTATCCTTAACTGCATAATGACTCAGAAAAATACCTGGAAAATCCAAGTCAGTTTCAATATTCCTATTTCATCTGTCATTTGTGAGCAAAAATTCCTACCAACTTTAATGTTAGTTGATTCATATTTTATTCACAAATCTTTACTAATTATAATAAGAAGTACATAATTAAATGTTCATGCTCAAATCCCAGAAGCCAAACAAGTTTCTATTTTGAATTGTAGGACCTTAATTTTATACTTACCTGTCCACCTACCAAGATTCTTAATATAACAATCTGGATTTAAGCAACACCTTATATTCAAGTGTTAGATGTGATCTTGGTAATTCCAGTGCAGCATTGACCACTCTTTACAGTGTGTGCCTGAACCCATATTGTTCCTATTATTTGTCATCTGCTCCCTTGATATTAGATGATGCCACCTGAAGACTTTCCTTTATTCCCAGATTTGCAACTTGTTTTGCAGCATTTAGAGGCAAGTGAATTTCTCCATATAGCTTTGTTTTTCCATCATAATTTTAAAGTTTCAATCTCTCTGTTATGTTTGGAGGCTAAATTGCAAAAAACAAATTATTTTCCTAAGTACCTAGAGAATTTTGTAAAGTTAAGTAAATTTTTAAGAAGAGGAATTATTTGAGGATGGCTATGATATACAATCCACTAAAATACACTGTTACCCTTCAAGTTGAAAAATTATTTAGATACATGTGGACAGGTAAATATAATATCACCAGGTAGCACCAGTGCCATTTTGGTATAAAAATGATTGATAGCAATTTATATCTCATATTACATAAACAAAATGTTGTCAAGCCTGATTAATATCAGAACTGACATATCTTTTTTCAGTTTAATAACATGGAATCCAATTACTTTGCCTACTATGATCAAGAAGAAACCACAAAACATTTGATAATTACTAGCGGAGACTGTGACATTTATTTACTGGCCTGAATTTTGCCAAATTGCTAAGATAGTACCAAACTGTGTAATAATTCCCTGAATGCAAACAATAACAGAAGTGGACCCAGGCTTTAGGGACGCGAAGTTTGTGCAATTGAGATATCCCTCAATTGATAACGTGATTGATAGTCTATGTAGAGTTTGCCCTATTGGCAGACACCAAGCTTAAACTTCAGAGGAAGCGATGCAGTGTTAAATTATTTTATCCTTTCATTCTATCTAAAAAAATGTTTACAAAATTGAACTTTATATATCAGAGAAGTCTTAGATTTTTTATTATTGAAATAAACTTGATAAATATCAAATTCAAGCTTCTGATCTCTAGACACTTTGATTTAGGAAAATAAACCAAAAAAATTATATTCTTGCATTTGGCCTTACTTAAATCTTACTAACCTAAGCATTCAAAACATTTTTTTTTATATGTGGGACTAGAATTTCCCAAATAGGTTGAGTTCTTCAAAGAAATTAAAGCAATGTAGAATAGTAGAAAGTTATTGAATGAATTGCTTTGCTTTTTTATCAGAGATAAATAGGTAACTATTTTTCCAGTTACGGTTCTAGAGAATAAGCAATGATTCTGGACTTTTAATATTGGGAAAGAAATCATTGAACACTATTCTCTCCTTTAAGATTTTTTTTTTAATTTCAGGATATTATGGGGGCACGAACATTTTGGTTACATGCTATGACTTTGCCACACCCAAGCCGTGAATTGAGGCATGCCCTTTCCCCACTACAATGCTCACTGCATCCATTAGTTGTGAGTTTACTCACCCACAACCCCCCAACCCGCAATGAATATTATTACCATATGAGCACCTTAGTGTTGATCAGTTAGTACCAATTTGATGGTGAGTACATGTGGTGCTTATTCTTCCATTCTTGTGATACCTCACTTCAAAGGATGGGCTCAAGCTCTATCCAGGAAAATTTAAGAGGTGCTAGATCACTGTTGTTTTTTATAATTGAGTAGTATTCCATTGTGTACATATACCATATTTTATTAATCCACTCATGGATTGACTGGCACTTGGGTTGTTTCCATATCCTTGTAATAGTGAATTGTGCTGCCATAAACATTCGAGTGCAAATGTCTTTATTATTTTTTTGAGAGGCTATAGGGTTTTGGTGGATTTTGTTTTCACTTGGTTAGTTCAACTAAGTGTCAAGCCCTTTGCCTTCACAAATTTAAGTATATCAGAATCTATATTTTATTTAATTTGAGTCAATTTGTTTCTGAGAAACTGATGAAGAGTAAGCATGTGTAGAAAATCTGTATGTGTGTGTATGTATGAGAGGGGGCACAGGGTGTTATTGGCTGCAAGCAACAAAAATGAATCAGATTTATTTTCTTACATGAGAAGAGGTTAGAATATGGCAGGTTGGTAGTGTTGATTTAATTGATTAATACTGCCACAAAAGATTCAGGTACTATTCTGCTGCCCTCCACACTTTGGACTGTAGCCCTCCCAGAATCTTCCTTAGCTCATGGCTACATAAACCCATTGGCCAGATATGTGTTGTTTTCCCCATAGCTGGGAGGCTGAGGAAGTGAGAACCTGTCTTAAAATCCACAGTGGAAGCAAACAAGGATGAAGGGGATAGAAACAGATATTATATTTGTCACCACAGTAAGCACAACATGAAGAATAATATTTTATTATATAAAAATTACATTTCAAAGCATCTTCATAACTACCACATTCATTAACGGAAGTAAAATTTTTTGACTTGGTGGTAGTTGAGATTCTTCTACATTTGAGACTAATTACGTTAAAATTTAAGTCTTCATTTGTTCTTTAAACATGTTTTGAATGACAAATGATGGCCAGACTATATTTCTGAGCACTACAGATACGTAAATAAACTGTTCATAGTTTTCTTCCTCAGAAATGAGCAAACCTTCTAAAAAAATCAATTATAGTATGTGGTAGGTAGCAAAATAACCCCACACCCAAATGTCCACATGTTAATCCTGTGACTATGCTATGTTGTATAATAAAAGAGAATTAAGACTGCAGGTGCAATTATGGTTGCTAATAAACTGACTTGGAAGTGGGAGATTGTCTCAGATTGCTCAGGGGGATCCAATCTAATCACATGAACCCTTAAACACAGAGGAAGAGGCAGAGGGGGCATCAGAGAGATGAGACATGGGAAGGACTTGACTTTCATTGCTGGCTTCAACGATGGAGGGCCAAGAACCAAAGATACAGTGGTCTCAAGAAGTTAGAAACAGCCGTCACCTTACAGCCAGCAAGAAAACAGTGAATTCTCCCAACCACCCAGACAGACTAGAAGAGAAGTCGTTTCCATAGCTTTTAGAAAGAGGTCCAGCCTGCCATCACCTTGATTTTAGCCCAGTGAGTCTTGTTATCTACATAATCATAAGGTAATAAATGTATGTTGTTTTAAGCCACTAAATTTACAGTAATTTGTTATGAAAGCAATAAAAGATTGATATATAATGATATGTTAATGGCTACGTTAAACAAAAAATTATGTCTTGGATATTTGGATGTTTTAGATGTTATGAATCTTGGGTCTATATGTAATAAGGAACCATCAGGAACTTTCAGCTGGGGATTTACCCTAGAGAAATGAAAATTTATACTCCGGAATAAACAAGAAGCAATGTTTATAGCAGCTCTATTCATAAGCATGAAAAAAAATGGAAACAATCCAATGTCCTTCAACAGGTGAATGGAAAAACCAACTGTGGCATATGCATACAATGGAATACTGTGCAGCGTTAAAAAGAAACAAACTATAGATACCTGCAACAACTTCGACAAATATCAGAGGCATCTTTGTGAATGACAGAAGCTAGTATGCTGGCATTTACAAGACATTCGCAAAAAGACAAAACCATAGAGTTGGAGAACAGACTGGTGGTTGGCAGGGGTTTAGAGATGTGGAGAGGGACACATGTCACTCTAAAGCAAGAGCACAAGGAAGCCACTCCGTATCCTAATTGTGGTGGTGGTGGTTACAGAAATCTAAACATGTGTGAAAATTCAAAGGATTGTGCATCAAAAATTAAGTGCGATTTTGTTGATGATAATATATATACAGTAGAGTAAGAAGAGGCTGAACTAGGGAAACCAGTGAGTCCTTAGCAACTTGAAATTGCTAGAGAAAGGGATCACATAGAACTCTGACCATTGCAGTGGAATGGGAAACATATTCAGAAGGTTTTTTCCAAGGCAGTATGAGAAGAATATGGTCTATTTTAGTATGAAAGAGGAAAGAATAAAAGAAAATGTCTTAAGAAAGTGAGTGAAGCTAACTGTCTATGTTAATAGAGATAGGAAGCACAGGAAAACAAGAGGATTATTTTGATTAAATTCAGAATTAGACATATTGAATTTAGGGCACTTGTAGTATATCCAAAGTATCTTCAATCAACTGCCAAAAAGACTGGCCTGGAACTGAGAGACATCAGATCCATGCTAATGCTTTGGGCAGTGTGGAAATCTAGGTGGTTGTTGAAGCCATAGGAGACAAGAAATTTTTCTACACAATGCTCTCCCAAATAACAATTTCCCAAGTCCTAGTGCAATTCCTGAAACTTAAAATGGAAGAATACCTTTAGATATTTAACTTGTTAAGGAGATCACTGTTTAGTAAACTTATTTGCTAGTAAATACCTAGTATGGGGTATCTTCAGAAAAATGGATGAATTATTTATGTGGATTAGTATCCAGGAGTTTTAGTGTGATAATCCATGCTTCTATAAAAAGAGCCAGTGTAATCAATGAATTAAACACAAAGTATTTTCTTGCTATTTGAGTTTTCTAGTTAGAATAAAACAGTACACATAGCAATTTATTTTCATTTTTTACTGTGAAAATCCTTTTTTACCTATAGCAAGCATGCCTCAAGCACTGGTTTTTATTAAGGCTTATAGACCAATATAAGTTTGAAATTTTAAAGGGTGGCCTCTTTATAGTGACCTAAATAGAAAGAATACATTTGTCTTTAGCTTAATAGTGAATAAATCATTCTCCCTGCCATACACCACTGAAACTCTAAAGGAAAAAATCTCTAATTGAGGTAAAGCAAGGAAAAAGGCAACTCAGGATAAATTAAGTTTCATTTAAGCAATAGAATTAAAGTTTCTAAGATAGCAACATCGGTGTCATCAGAACAAATTTGAAAAACGCCTGCTACATCCTTCAGGGTAATTTTCAAATGTTGTATGTTTGCTTTTTATGAAGACAGTTGGAAATAGAGTTTATTACCAAGTCTGTATGACATGGCCAAATTCACTGGCTAAGCGGATTTCCAATTTTCTGTTGTCTTAGTAATTGGCTGAGAGGCAAACAATCAGACTGACTATGTGGTAAGCCAATTTGTTCATCTAGGAAATATAAAATCCTGGTCAACTCTGCTTCAGTACACTTTCTGCAGTTGCCTGGCTGTTAGGAATTCATGTCCGGTTTGTGACTGGAGGGAAGGATTTAGGTTTTATATTGCAATTACTATCCTGTATCAGGATGCTTCGGTTGTTTACAGTAAGACAGTCCAGGAGCTGGCAGTAGACCTAACCAATAAAGGAAAACAAATATTTGGGAGATAGCAAGAGCAGAGTCTTGCAACAAACGTTTAGTTTGGGAAATAATTATTTCCTTTAAAGACCCAGCAGTTGTTAATTAAAATTCAGGCAAAATATTTCATGGTTAAAATATTTAATTTTATCTTAAAAGCCTCTCAAATGGCCCACTTGAATCCACTCTGACACCCTCAGTTCATTCTGTCCAGGGATGCAGGAGAGATCTTCTCCAAGGTAGAAATCTCAACAATGGGCTACAGTGCCCATCTTTCTGTGTAAAATCATGCGATGGCTCCCCATTTCCTTGGGATAAGCAGAACACTCAGTAAGGCCTGTGAGGCTCTACCATGCCTGGCCACCCCTTGCCTATTCAGCCCTATCATATATCACCCTCCCCCTTGCTTCCTGCTTTTTATACAGAGTCACTGGAGTATTAAACATATAGAAACCATTCAGAAATCTCTGTGCTATCTGGTTTCTAATCCTGATGTTGACCCCTCACAAAGGATGTGACCACGGACACATTGGATTGGTGGATATCTAGCTTGTCTATTCAGTTATAACCTTTGCTCTAGGACTACACTAACTCCTTAATATTAGCTGATCTTAACTGCACAGGCTTTTGTGTCCCTTGTCCTTATTGCACCGTCTCCAGTCATGCGCCTTCACAAACACTATTTTCTCTGAATGGAGGAATGTTTCTTCCCCTATTGCCTCATTAACTCCTAGTCATCCTTCAGGTCTCAGCTCAAGGATCATTTCCTTAGTGAAGCCTCCCAAGACCTCCCTAAGTGAAATCCTTTTTACAAGTTCACACCCCCATGCACCAACTTGTATTACTTGTCATTGCTGCAAACAGACTCCTTCATGCGATTATTTGATATCGTTCATCTCTGCCACTAACTATAAGCTCTATGGCTACGTATTTTTACTCATCGTTGTTCCCCAGGGACCTAGAAAAATGCCCGAGACAAAGACATTGAAGATGTAGAGTATTTGCTAAATACCCAAACAGATGAGGTAAGAATGTTTTCAGCGATTCTTGATTATATAACTTCTACTACACAGTATTATGCCACTATCCTCCATTAAGAAAATGAACTACCATATGTTCTAGCATAATACTTTCATCAACCAGGTGCTCAATTCAAGTTTAAGAAATAGAATTAAAGTCATATAGATAAACTTGTGTTTATATATAGCTCAGGGAAAGGTTTATAGTGGTTAGTTTCGATCAGTGTGAACAGGCTAAGCGTAAAGACAAAGAACACCAGTTGTCCTACCTGGAGTATGTAGCTCCAGGGAACACAACATATAATGTCTTTACAAAGTCCCCAAGAGGTAGCAGATACCCCTGAGTTAAAATGACTTAAGATCAGCTAATATTACGGAGTTAGTGTAGTCCTAGAGCAAAGGTTATAACTGAATAGACAAGCTAGATATCCACCAATCCAATGTGTCCATGGTCACATCCTTTGTGAGGGGTCAACATCAGGATTAGAAGCCAGATAGCACAGAGATTTCTGAATGGTTTCTATATGTTTAATACTCCAGTGACTCTGTATAAAAATAAATTTAAATGATGCATTTATCCATTTGTGCATATAAAAAAATTATTGATAGATATCTGTCAGCTTTCTCAGAGCATTTTAGAAATGAAAACATGTGTTATGAATTCTAAAAAAAAAAACAACCAAGGCAATTGTTAGTTCCAAAACTATTGTTTTAAAGAATCAGACCAGAAAGGAAACATAAACATAGAACATAAATTGGATGAGTGGTGAAAAATAATTACATAGCATAGTAATATAAGTAATAATTATTAACTTAAACAAAAATTACAAAGTTACTGTCATCATTGGAATGATTAGATAAATATAAGAATGGATAATGTCTAAAATTGATAAATAAACAGTAGTATAAGCATCTTATGTAGAAATGTTGAGATAAGTATATAAGTATTTTAAACTATTGTCTTTGGGGAGCAGGGATGAGTGGTAAAAGATACTTGAGGAGACTGCTGTTGTTTTCCTAAAGGCTTTCAGCCCTTGTTGCAGTCAGGGTCCAATTAGGAGAAAGAAATCACACAGTGATTGGAATAGGGAAACTTCAATATAAAAAAATTATTAACTATAACAGAGGACTGAATTAATGAAGGATTAGCTACTAAAGGATAAAGAGGACTCTCGAGAACATAATAATAACAGAAATATTAATAGAAAGCATCCATTACCTCTAAGGCTGAGGTAGGACCCCAGGTAGGAAGCAACCTGGAAGATGCTTCCACTTCAGGGCTAAACTCCAGGCCTTGTGTTAGAGGGCGCAGCTTTAGCCTACTGTGTGGCATAAAAATTCCCTTCAGTGGGACTCACTCTGAAGATACCCTCTGGGGTGCCAAAATAAGCCATCTTCAGGGAGATGCCACAAATGTGGCACTCACCAGGAAACTTCTCTCTGGGATGCCAGAGGTTGTACCCACGAGCAGGTACCTCAGAACTTGCTTAGTAGCCACCTGAGGGGTGGTACTGGAAAAAGCCATCCAGAGGGAGGTGCCGTGCCGCATGACTCACTGTGAAGCCACAAGGGGATGTCAGGGACATCGTCCATGGGAAGTTGCTGTTCCTTGGAACTCACTATCAAGTTGCCCAAAAAGGTGCCAGGAGAAGCCATCCACTGGAGGGAGATACACCAGAGGGACTTGCTGGCAAACTATTTTCTGAAATGTTATGAGAAGCTGCCCACAGAAAAAGACATGGCTGTTCTCCAGTGGCCTACTGAGAGGAGTAGGGAAGAACCAGGAAGAGAAAATTCTTCCTCCTCCAATGATTCCCAGAGCACTCTGCTGACAAAATGTAACACCATGCTTGATGGCAAAGGAAAAATTTTTACAGAATCCCTCTCTGTTTTTGCACAGCAGGCAATGAAGTATGAACGTGGAGCTGAGAGCCAACAAAATTGAATAATGTGCACTGATATGGTCAAAATTAACCTTTTAAAAGTAGTTGCTAAGAAAAGTGTAACTTGTCTGAAAACAATATGTTTCTCCCTCTTTTTTTGGTTTCTTCTTCTTTGATGGTAAGAAATATGTTACTCGCCTTGCTCCCTTTCGATTTGGCATCTATAGCAAATCATGTTATCATTCTTGAAGTGTGTATATTTGTGTTAAACCCCCAGTACCAGTTATATTTTTCCTTCTCTTGATTCTTTATTCTTAAATATATTTTAGCACTATTTTATAATATGCTTTGTTGAAGGTGGTCTCAATAGCTTGTAACAAATAAGACACAGTCCCAGCTTTCCAGAAGTTTATTGTCTGGCTGAAGTTGTAAAACAAACTCACTTAAAACAATTAGGGAAAAACAAAGTACAGAACCTTATTAAGTGATAAATTTTGCAGGATGAAAATTGATGCTCTAGGAGTTTCTGGAAGGGAGAATATCCAAATTGTAACAGTCAGTAAAAGCTTCCTGAAAACTAAACTGACCTTTAAAACAAGAAAATCATTTGCTTCGGCTGAGGGGAAGTAGAAAGGCAGAGAGAAGACATTATTTTGCCCCTCAGGGAGGTCCCAGGCAGAGTGAAGGTCAGAGTTTGATAAACTTGTTTCTATGGTTCCCCATAATCTGACCTCACTGTCTCTCTAAATCATCTTTGACCCCTGTTTGACCCCAATTCTCTATTTCTTTCACTTTGGCTTATGTATTGCCCTGAACACATCTTATTCCCATTTCTATCAGATATTCTTCACACATCTTCTCTTTGGAATGCTCCTTTCTTCCTCCTCTTCATCTGAGTCTTGTTCATCACCCAAGATCGAGTATCCTGACCGGCAGGAATTTCTACCTTTTCTGAACTCCTACACTACTTGATTCTATCCCCTCACTTGAAGGTCATATTATTGTGTGATGAAGTAGAATAGTGGAAAGGGCATAGATCTGTAGTTAGAAGACTTGAATTCAAGTCAACATCCTTGTGTATTCCTTAACTTCTCTCAGTTTCAGTTTTTTTTTCTCTATAACTTAGTGTTGGTGATACCTGCTACATAGGGCTGTTATGAGATTGAATGGTATTATATGTGTATATGTGCTTTGAAATTTTTGAAAATTTTTCTAAGTAAATCACATATGGCCTATAGCTCTGTGTGTGTGTCTATGTGTGTTTCTACCCTATCTAGAATATAAATTCACAGATGGCACAATGTCTAATAAATGTTTACATTGTCTTTAGCACCTACAATAGTGCTTAGCAAATAGAAGGCACTGAATAAACACTAACTGGATCATTAGAACCAAACAAATTTCTGTGAAAATATGAAATGATTCATCTGTACTGCATTTTCTTCGTCTCTCCTTGCTTGTGCCCATTAGATGCATCCAAGTTACAATATTAGTCACTGCAGAAATTGCCAGTGAGAAACAATTTAAGCTGGTAACATTTGCCTTTGGTACATCAAACCCTGGGTTTATAAAAGCGGTTTAGAACTCACAAGCTGTCATAGCAGTACCGCTCACTTGATACGTTTTACAGATAACAATTGCTAGTAAGTGTTCTTGCAATGAAATACTCAAATAACTGGTATGACTAGGAATGTCAGTCACAGATCAGTCAAGTGGGAAATCTTAGGAAACCAATTTTACCAACAGCTGTGGAATTCCTGAGTTTTTATCTTTTAAAATATAAGTCATGTCTAGAAGATTCCAAACAAATTTGTTTTAGACAGGACAGTTATGGGAGCAGAGTGGGAAGGCGCAGAGCTAAAAGGAAGTAGAGGTGGTGTCAGTTCTGTGTAAACAGAACAGACTTTGCAGCCAGTCACACTAGGGGCAAACACCAACTCCATCATTTACTGGCTTCTTGGCCATAGCCTTCTTTAAGCCTGTGTTCTTCTATATAAAATAGCAATAATGCTTTCGTAAGAATTAAAAGTAAGTGTTTAAAGCACCTAGAACAGGGCCATGTGTGGAGCTTGGGCAATGAGACTGCATATGGCAGCTCAGTAAGATGACATGATGTTTGAAGGTGTGCCTGCAGGCCTGTCCACGCAGTTTCCAGCATCCAGGTCCAGAATGTAAGCCGTCTGCACTGTGGCCTCAGCAAACACCCGTGGCCCCACAGCTCGTTTAGTGTCTTGCCCAGGGTCAGAGACTCAGTTAACAATTCACCTGAACCCAGGCCTGCTGCGTCCAAGACAACTTCTGTGACAGCTGTACTTAACAATATACGGTACTCCTCCACTCCCCCTCCTCGTGAACAGCTCATACACATCACTCGGCACCCACAGAGTAAGCCGCACTGCCTCTGACCCTATCTGATGGATTCCATTATGCTCTGTGAGGTCTCTGCTTTAAGGGAAATTATGATCCCCTTATTGTCTTCACTGTGACACAATGGTAAAGACTGTAACTGAATTTGATGAGATCTGACACTGTATCTCCTGAAGAACTTAACCTCTATGAGATTCTTGTAATACAGTTGTGAAGGTTAAATGAAATAAGATCCATGAAGCACTTAGCATAGTGTCAAGCACATAATGATTAACAACAACAACAACGACAATGCTATTATAAAAAGTAGTTCCTATAAGAATCTTCAGAAATATCAAGCCTAGAAGCTGCTATAAAGGGTTATGCATTACTTTCAAACTAGATAGCTTTTCAAATGTTAAAATGATAGAGGGGAACAAATAGAAAACATTCAGCTGCTGGAAGGTAATTCTGTGACCTTCTTTTATTGCCAGTGCCTGATTGGGAGAACTGAGATCTCCCACCGGCTATGCCGCTGCTTTCAGGGGACAAATTATTAAATTATTAACAGACGAATTAATGTATGTCACTGAGACTCGGTTTCCTTTTGTAAAATGAGGCTGGGAGGATAGAGATGTTTAGGTTGCTTTCAGCCCTGCTATACAATGATTCTTGAACATGGAATCTATTCTGGCGGTGGCAGAAGAGAGATCTGTGGTAAGAACGAACAGAAGCAGAAATAGGGATGGAAGATCTCAGAGCTGAGATTAAAAATGAAAAATGCTTTAGGGGAGTAACCAAGCAATATATTAGCTTAGAGGCATGGCTTTTTAAAAGTCTGCCACTGGCAGCATGACATATTTGCTTGAACAGAGTTTCTATAGCAAGTTGACAATAATTTGATTTTCTCTATTGCCTGACACTCTAAATTCTTATTTCCTAGGTTACCATAGAGCTCTCTCTAGCCAGTGTCACTCAGTAGGTTTTGACTGTGCAGGCTTAATATAATGCCAATTTTATGCAATGCTATTTACTATCTATCCCTTCAAATTAGATGCTCTTCTGTTCCCGAAAATAAAACTTCAACAATGCTACTGGACAAGTCTTCAACTTAGTAAACTCTCAAAAATATAACCCTCCTATTTCTGTCTTCTGAGGACATGAGGATTTTTTCTCATTATGGAAGAATGTGTGCAGGGGTTGGGGGGAGAGAATGCACTGGGTATGATGGGCTGGAATCTCGAGTTAGAGTGGAGGCAGGTTTCCTCGAGGGAGCTTCTAAAAAGAAAGAAATACAGTGTGTGAATAGAGCAGAATCTTTCACCTCAGAGAAGGCAAAAGAAACCAGATACTGAAATTTATATATGAGAACAACAAGGACATAGAAAAAGTTGACTCCTTTCTTACTCTTTCCTCACCAAAAGGAACACTCTCCAAATTCTACTCAAGAGATCCATTTCCATTGCAAGTCACCCAGATGGAATGAAATCATTAGGAGGGAAAGTTTATTCCCCACTCCTCTCGGTTGTATAAGGAGGGAATTTCCCTCAAAGCTCCTATCCTTTGCCCTATTCTTACTCATCTCCAAGGAGGGGGAGCAACTTCCCTATGTAGTGAAGCCGAGAGAGTAGCTGGCCACACACAGCTCACCTTCTTCCACCCCCTTCCCTTTTGCGAGCTGCCTTTCTGCAACGAATGGACATGTGCTTTTGCTGAAAGGCCCCTGCCCTGACAGGAGCCTATCCGAGCCTGTGCTTCAGCTTCAGGAAGATTGCTTCTGGGCACATAGATGCCACCTTCTCTGAAGTCAGGTAGGCAATTAAATGAGTGCTATTTGATTTCTCATCTTGCCTACTCTTTACCTATTTTCAAAACACAGGTAAGGAGAGAGGAGTTATTATTGCTTCTCCCTAAGCATAAAATTAATATTAACGTGTGTTCTAAGGGGAAATCTACTACGACTACCCCAGGGATTTCATGTGAGAGTCAATTCACTGCTGTTGGTTCCTTCGCTTTCCATTGCCTCTTATTCCACAAAAGTCATGGGCTAACCCATGAATTGGTTATCAAGTAAGCCATCTGAATAACCCAGTGATTAATAAAACAGAATAGTCTAGACAAAAAAAAAATTAGCTCCATATTTAATGTGTTTCAGCTATGAATTTAACCAAAATAATAACTGCTTGAAATTGAACCCTGCTGTAGTGGAAATGTGTGCTGAAAATAACCCTATATCGATCTAAACTGGCTGAATAAATCACAGGATTTAACTAGAAGGGAATTTATATATAGTCTGCACCTACTCTCTCTTTTGCATCTAAAGTACTGTAACAGGCATAGTATAGGGTCAAAAGTAGCATAATTTCCCATCTTGGTTATGACACTGATCTGCCATCTGTCACCGATCTGTGATAATCCTTCTGCACCTTGGATTTTTTCTTCTATAAAATGGGAACAATAACCAGCTTACAAAATGCTAAAATGATTAAATTAGACAATACATGTGAAAAATACTTATATTCTGTGAAATTCATATATAAATGTGGATTGCAAATAACATACACAGAGAAACTGAAAAGAGACAGAACATTACGTGTCCAAGATTACCCAGAAATTTAATGCCTTATCAAGATGAGACCCCATCTGCTTGTCTTCTAGCTTCTTCTAAAGTTTCTCAAAGTAGTGAGGTCCAGGGACTACTTTTTTTTTTTTTTTTTTTTTTTAAGAGACAGGGTCTTGCTCTCTCATCCAGGCTAGAATGCAGTGGGATCATCATAGCTCACTACAGTCTCCAACTCCTGGGCTCAAGTGATCCTCCTGCCTCAGCCTCCCAAATACCTGGAACTACAAGTTCATCCCACCATGCCTGGCATGAACTATTTTCTATTTTTTGTAGAGATGAAATCTTGCTGTGTTGCTCAGGCTGGTCTCAAACTCCTAGCCTCAAGCAGTCTTCCTGCCTCAGCCTCCCAAAGCACTAGGATTACAGGCATGAGCCACTTCTCCCAGCCTACTTTTAAATAAACATATTTTTGAAACCCACTCCAGCTCTAAATCAGAAATTCTACAGGTAAGCCCCTAAATCTGTATTTTAACAATGAACACTAAATTTGAGGACCACTATATCTGGTCTAAAAGTTTTTTACCATGTACATAATTTTGCATTCTCATCAATTATAAGTGTTATTTCTCTTCTTTACTTAAAAGCATCTTAAAAGAATCAGTTCAGTCAAATCATTTTAAGCTTCCTTGGGTCACTCTAAGTTAAAAATGCATCACCTCATAATTTAAAAAACTTTAAAATTCCTACGGCAAAACATGTCCATCTCAAACCTTCGACTATTATTTTAATATTTTATCTTCCCAAAAAGTTATTTTGGAACTCTTAATCCTGAGGCAGCAACAGGCCCAGGTTAAAAAAAAAAATCATTAAACGATAGTATAAACTGTAATAACAGGTAAAATCCAATTATGACAAACTCCATGAAATCATCAAATAGTTGTATTCTAACAGAATTGGATTATAGGGAATGTAGTGACAGAAATTAGGTCCAGGTTTGTGGAACTTGGAAAGCAAAATGGTTGACTTCCAGCCTCTTTGAAGTGCATTATCCAGTGAAAGAAAGTGCTTTTATATTGTATAGTTACAAAGGCCGTATTCATGTAAGTTGGGCTCCATGGAGCTTCTGGGTCTTTCTGTGGGCCGCTATTTCTTCAGGTGTTGGCTATGCAGGGACTTGGACTCTGAGATGGGAAGCCATTAGTGTGTGAGCAGAGGAGTAGCATGACAGGACTTTCATTTTCACAGCACCACATCTCTGGCTGTGATGCTGGGAATAAGGTGGAAACAGGGAGAAGAGTTAGAAGGCTATAGCCATAATCCACGTGAGAGATAGTGGCTGCTAGCAGGGAGGGACGAGAAGCAATAAGCCTCTGGATATATTCTAAAGATGGAGTTGACAGGATTTGTTCCTCAAAGTCAGTTTAACTGAGCATGCTCCGTCATGACTCTGCTCTACAAACACTTTCTAACAACACTGTTTAACAATTTTTATTTTCATGGAAATAATCTAAATCTTAAAAACGGAGGATAGAATCAAATATATTATATTAACATAATGTTATATATATATCACATAATAAAAATGTAGTATAATATACCAATATATATAAATACAAAATATAAATAATGTGCATGTGCAACAAAATGTATAATCTACACATGCTCTTAGTGCAATCATATTATGACCAGGTGCATTTACTCTCAAATTTATTTAACTAAATAAAATTTTGTTTCATTTTATTCTAAATAATGGTATTCTGCAAATACCATGTATTCTGTTAATATAACTATTAATAAATAGCTAGCTATACATATATTGTATTGCCATGTTCACCTCTTTGATCTATGACATTAAAATAATATATATTCAGTTTGAATTTTTTTTTCTTCAAACTGGCTATTTTTTCACAATGTATCAGTCTCCTCTCTATTTTTCTTCTATGGGCTCAGCTTATTATCTTGCCCTTCCATTGTCCTCCAAGTTCTTAGTTTTTGAAGCTGAT
Source organism: Propithecus coquereli (assembly GCF_000956105.1). Taxonomy (NCBI): domain Eukaryota; kingdom Metazoa; phylum Chordata; class Mammalia; order Primates; family Indriidae; genus Propithecus; species Propithecus coquereli. The sequence continues at coordinate 11,044,013 of NW_012139413.1, forward strand.
CTTCCATTCACACACATTTCCCCTGGGAAACTTCTGCTCCACCTTTCACATTGCTGACTAGTTTTCTTCAACTTCTCTCCCTTGTTTCCTTGAGCTAGTCTTCTATTGGTGAACCAATCAGAGTAAGCTGTTTCCCTACACCCGGGAGGCTTATAAAACCATCTCTGCACACTAACTAGAGGTTGAAGCCAAGATATCAGTTGAAGCTATAAATAAAATGTAACACTCTAAGCTGAAGTAGTCTTTTTTTCCTCTAAGTAATTCAGCAGGACACCATCATTTCATCTCTTCTACACATCTTATTATTGCATTTTAATATTCAATATGACACCCCAAATGAAATGCTGAAACCCCCTGTTGGTGCTTTATTGTGTATTCTATTTTTTTACTGCATGGTATCAGAATATCAGTTTATAAAACGGTTTTCTCAGATAAAATTAGATTTAGGCATTCACAATTGCATGTCGGCCTCCTATTGTGGAAAGATTAAATGTGATTTCAAACAATAGAAGGCAATCCAAGGAAGATAATATACAGATGGGTGTGTTGATTACGATGTCGCAGTTGGACTTTGGGTTAACATCCCTCAGCAAAGATCTTCTGATAATAGCTTTCTTAAAGTCTTCCTCATTCTTGAATGATCAACTTTGATCAGTTGCCTACCCAAATTTCGTGTTACCATTGAGGGTCCACCATGTACACTTTCATATCAGATCTATTTTCTTGTTTTAGTGGAATAAATTTGCCTTATGGTTGTTAGTATATTACATTATGTTTGGTTATTACCATTTTGTGTTAGTTGCAAATGTCTGGAATTCTCAGTCAATATTGTTTCATAATTAGACTTGTCATAAAAGCAAATTATTATATAATAATTATTATCCTCACAATTTAAGAACACAAAGGGGATTAATAAATCTGTATATAAATAATCCTTTTCTAATGTGGTCTATGACTGTATTATCTTCATTTGTAAAAATGTGTAGACTATATTCACCATGTTATCAAACACCTGGACAGAAAATAGAATCTTTGTTAAATATCCAAGTAGAGAGAAAATTGCTCAGAATGAATGTTTCCATTTTTATCCTAACCACCATTATATTGGTCAACCTTTGGAACAAGATTTCTCTCATTATCCTTATTCACCTTCTTCCTCTCAAGTATAAATCACCGTTAATAATAATTGCTATAATTAGGATTTTATTGAGGATAATAAACACTTATATAGTGCTTACTACGGTCTAGTACTGCTAGAACAGCATTACATATATTAACATATTCAATCTTCACAGCGACACTATGAGGTAAGTACTGTTATTACTCCCATTTTACAGATGAGATGACTTGACTCACATCATAACACTAGTAAGCAGCAGAGCTGTAAACCTAACTCAAAGAAACCTGACTTTCTGCTCTTAACCTATGCAACATCAGCCCCGCCCCACCAACCTATCCTTATCAAGGAAGTGGATGTGGCTCCAGTTTAAGAAGTAGTGATTTAGTCATGTTCTTAGGAGTGAAATCTTTGAAAGAGATAGATATTATTGAAAACATGGGTGTAGACATTTATCTTTCTCTTTAAAGTGGGTACTTTTGTCTGAGGTCAGAATTCCTGGGTCCCTGGCCTTATATATAATATTGTATTGCTAGCACCCAATATACAACAATAACTTCTAAAAATATATTGACAATAACTAAATAAATTTGAAAATTTAGATAAGTATGCAGAAAACATAACCAATGCACATCTCTCAGATAGAGTAAAGCAAAAATATTTAGATTACTAAGTCAAGATGAGATTGTACCTAAGTTGCACAGAAAAGTTCTAAACTCAACTTCTTACTGTTTGTGTTGAGTTCTTGTAGACACAAAGCCACAATATACATCTTTAAGATTTGGGACCAAAACATTGTGGAAAGAAAAATCATTCTTTTTTAAATAAATATTAGATAGCACTCATTAGGCACCAATTATATGCCAAGAGCTATTGTAGACCCTAAAAGACTGAACTAGAGTGCACCTGGTTTTAAAAAAATACACCCCACCCCCACCCCAGGAAGTATAAAAACACTAAATATTTAAAATGGAACTTTTAGATTTAAAATTTTACAGCAGTAAGTTTATATGACCACAAATGAAACAAACACAACCAGACTCCTTAGATTTTCAATAATTTGTGTCAATCCCTCACCATCACTCCCACAGCTTGGAGGCTCTGGAGTCACAATTATAAGCAGTACAACCTCTGCTCTCAAGTTCAACATCTGGAGATTTTCACACAGCCCTTTCTGCTTGCATGCACGCCTTCTTACTCACCTGCCTTCAATGCATTCTCTGATTGACCCAGTTCTGACTATTTCCTCTTAATTCTCACAGGTCATCTCTGTGCCTATTTGCTTCCATCCCAGCTTGATCTACGACTGCTCCCAGATTGTGGGCATGCATTTGCCCAGCACCTGTGCTCCTCTGAACCCCATCTGGCCCACTTTGAGCTCCCAGGCTCTGCTACTGGGCATGTTTCCTGCTGGGCAGGCACCTGGCTCACCATTTGTTTGGCTTCTCTTGCAGCCTGGCTGCTACTCTCACACCCACCTCACTTCCCACTTCCCTGGGCTATAAGAGTGTGCACATAAATCAGTATTTGCTTGTTGACACCCATGAACATTTCACAAAAATATATTGCACTTCTAAACCAGGAAACAAAATGAAATCAAAGAGGTGCTTAAAGGGTAATACATTCTTACAGTCTTTGTGAGTTGAAAGTGAGAGATTTAATAAGAGATGTTTGCTCTTTTATCTTTATTTGAGATATTAAAACTTAAAGTTTTAGAAGATCTAAATAAATAACATGCTATTCAGATCACCACAGGCAATTGAAAAGGATACTGTGTAAAACCCAGTTTGTAAATCTCCAAACAGTCAATTAGCATACCAGTGTGAGAAATGAGTAGACCTCAACAGCCTTTCCCAAGCAAACACAGTAATTAAAAACAAATTACAGTGCAGCCTGGATGTGGTGCCTTACAATGTACCCCACCTGCCAACCAGCAGCTAAATTCATTCCAAGACTGTCTGGCCAATTAGCTGCTCCCCCATTGGGTAACTTGGGCTTCCTGTGTGAGCACCATTTGTAAGGATCCACATCCGATTGGGCCTTTTGTTCTCGGAAGGCAGCAGATCTTCCAGGAGACTCAAGAGTGGGTCTCTATCTGGATAAATTCTGCCTCAGCCAGAGAATGTATTCTTTGTACTGCACTTCACAAGAGGATAGAGATATTCCAACTTCAATATCAGAATAGAATCCCCAGGTTCTAACAAGAAAAGAATACTATTGCATATTTTCACTACGGTTAACAGTAATTAGGAAAAGAAAAAATCAAACATTGGGTTTTGACATCTTCATCAAAGTCCCTTGGAAAAAAAAAATTCAAGTAAAATGTCTAATTTTTTCTCTCAGATAAAAATAAATCCATGAACTCAGGTCAAGTGAAATGTATTGATCTATTTTATAATTGGTTTTGCACATATATGTAGAAATATAGAACGCCAGATTAAAAGAAAAATACAGTGCTTAAATTTTACAGCTGAGGAAATTGAGACTCAAGGTCACATAGAGGAAGAAGCAGAAGCAAAGCCTCACAGTTGTTTCTATTACACCATATGCTGAGTGAATTTATGTTTATGTATATACTCATAATATGTATAGATTTCATTTGTATCAACTTTCGGGTATATGCCTCACCTTCTGTAGTTAGGAGAGTCCAATAGCAAAGTACTTTGTTGATGGACACACTCTGATTTTATGCCACAGAGAAAATGAGATCCCAGCTACATAGACGTAGAATTTTTTTCTTTGTAACTTTGGAACATTTAATCATCCATTCAATAAGCATATATTTAATAATAGCTATGTGCCAGGACTATGGATAGTGAATCTTATGGATAATGAATCTTATGGCAGAAATCATAAACAGGTTTCAACTCTTGAGACAAAACCAATTATTACCAGTTCATTTCTGGTGCTTGTGTTAAGAAGGATTCTGAGGAGCAATCTGAACTCAGAATAAAAATAATGATTATGTATGATTTTTATTGATCATAATGATTATACGAATAGTAAGAGATGTGTTATTTATATAGTATTTTTACTGTATGCTATTCTTTCAGCTCCAATATTCCTTTCAGATTTTATCTCCTATGTTTCTGTTTAAATGTGTGCCTGAAGTTGTATAAAAGAAGAGATTGTTTATAAGTAATTGATTCCCTCTTTGTTCCAACATGTAAAGAAAAAAAGGAAGAATCATCTATGGAGTTAAGGTGAGGGTGATACAAATAGAGGGCAATTAAAATTTAAAAAGTGTGTTCACTAGGGAGGTATTTCCTGAATCAGAGCTTCCGGACTACAGCTACAGACCATTCTAGAAATGATTGCTTTGCTCTAGCTACTGGTACAAAATATGGGGAGTATTTTGGCAAGGTTCTTTATAATAAAACTTTGTTTTTCCTTTACAACTTATAACCATGATTTATTGAGAAGATTCACCCTTTCCTCAATGATAAATGCAGTCCAATCTTCCAGTTTATAACATTTTCTGAGTAACTTTATCAAATCAAGGAGTCTTTCTTCATCAAAATGAAATCACTGATATACATTAAATATGTGTTTAAACTTGAAAGGAAAGAAAATAAAAATGGTTCTATTATTTCCCTGTTGAAAAGGCTTTTGTAATCAGTACTCATCTTTGAATGGTGGTTCCTTTAATCATTTGGTTAGTATAAAACCATAAGTGACATGCCCTCGAAATCATGAAGAGAAGCCAGGAAGTCAATATTAAGTTCACTGTAAGAATATGATGAATTTGCACTATTGTCTGGACTCATTATATTCTTTGTCACAAAAATGAGTTATCACAGAATTATAGTGTCTAGTATGTTCTTTTTTATAATACATTCTTATTCACATGACAAGAATTACGACAATAGGAGAAAATGGACAAAATTAATCCACTCTCGTGACAGAAAATACTGCATCAAATTAACTTATGACAGGCAAGTATTTTTGTGAAGGCATTTATTGATGGCATCTGTCTTATCAGTCTACCTACATCAGTTCTTTATGTGCCTCATCAAGGATCTATCACAAGTAGAACCCTGGGAAAAAAACTTCTGAAGATAGTTCAGGTGTAAAGGAGAGAAACAAGGGTCATATTGTACATGATCTTTGGAGGAAATCCCTAACTAAATCAATAACTTGAATTTTACAGCACTATTCTTGAACAAATTCCAACCTACTTTGTCCCTTTATGAGAAATTCCTACCTCTAGATTTGGCAGCAGAAATACATTTGCAGATTTTATTTTAGGGTAAAAAAAAGGACAGAAACATTTCAACAATAAATCAGTCTGTACCCTAAGGTATCTTTGCTTTCCCCTTTGGATCTAGGTTGTAAACAATATAGGACATTTCTGCAATAATAGATATGATGTATATTGTTTAACCAAATCAAATTTGTTGAATGTGAAAATGCAATGTAGTCACTCTATGCAAGAGGGAAGTGATGTTGAGGATCTATGACAATAGGTGAATATAATTCATATTTGTTCATGTATAAATAAGTCTTACAAAGGTAGGCTGGAATGGATGATGTAGAGATTTAAACAAACAAACAAACAAAAGGAGCAGTGATGTGTAAGGAAGCAGAGCATGATCACCAGGACAGGCCAAATGGTAACCTTCAAAGAATTCGTTCTTGGGAAGCCTTTACTCTGAGAATTCACCAAAGTCCAGGGTCTGGCCCACAGCACTGTAAATTCGGAAACTCATTCATACTTCCTGTGCAAGAAATGTTTCTGAGATTTATGTGTCAAACCATAAGACGTTTTGTTGTGTTTTGCTTTGTTTTGTTTTGTTTTGTTGAAAATGACCACTGTATTTAACCAATTCATTTTCAACAACCCATAAAAGAAAATAATACGTTTAATTTTTAAAAATGTATCCCAGAAAGCTGATTGGAAAAAATGTTCCTCTTGTCATGAAGAAAAATAATCTACCACTACATTTCTGTATTGGGGAGGTAACATCTCTAAGGGAGTATGACAACTTCCACATTGTGCCCCATTAACTCTCATTTGCATATGGATCACCCAGTTAGATGATAAATGAGAAAAGGCACACATGGAGCTAATCAGATCCCCAGTGATTATACAACTGCAGACACAGCAGAACACAAGTACCTCGAGTGGGGTTCTCATTGACTCATGCCTAAAATATCTTTGCTCATTTTCCTTAGTGAGAAAATGTAATTTAGAACAGTATTATACTCCCATGCCAGATTATGTACCCATTCGATTTTATTCCAAGAAGGCGAACACAAGTAGCATTTGGTTGAAGTGCCATGTCTGTAAGAAGGTGTGAAATAGGTATGACAAATTCATACAAATAGTAAATGCCAGTTTTGCAAGTGCACAAATTGTGGTTAAAATTTTGGTTTCAAGAGCTATTCTAATGTTAAAACGCACAAATAATACATCTACTCTTCCAGGTAGATTTAACTAATGGGCATTTACCATTAGAATTACCTGTTTCTTGTGGGGAACACACACTAATTAACTGACCTAAATTTAGAATAAAAGTCTGGGGAATGTTATCATTATTCTGAAGGCTTTTGTCTGTGCTTAAGTGAAAAACTGTATGAACTAGTCAAACCAAATTGAATTTCAGTGCTGTGGGAATTGCTTAATATTTTTAACCAGTAGAACAGTATATTTTCTAAAGAACCTGGCATATTCATTGTAAACAATTAAATTTTGGAAACTGACTTATTATGGAGGCATATGCTCTGTTAAAATAATTTAAGATTGCCTTTCACAGTAAAACAAAAGAACAACATCTTGTAAATATGAAACTCACTTGTCCACATCGTCTTGGTATATTATGAGAAATTCAGCAATATTTCATCATCAAAAATAATAAAGCAAGCCACAGTAGTTATTTCAAATACAGAGAATGTGATAAAGCCCATTTCAGCAAATCTGCACTGAGAAAAATCAATTCCAAGTTAGAAAATTAGGTGGATTTAATTTTTTAAAATATCTCAGGAACCTACCATGATGAAACACTATGTCTAAGGGGGGGGGAAAGAAATGATTTAATTAAAACTCTGAATTTTTAATTTGTTATGACTATACAAATGTTAACCTTCTCCAGGATGCCTTTACTTCTGCACACCTGTGTTAGCTAATACTGTAGGATAGCACCATTAATTATTGTGTTAGTCCATTTTGCGTTGCTATAAAGGAATACCTGAGGCTGAGTAATTTATCAAAAAAGAGGTTTATTTGGCCCATGGTTCTGCAGACTGTACAACAAGCATCACACCAGCATGTGCCTCTGGCGAGGGCTTCAGGGAGTTTCCAATCAAGGCAGAAGGTGAAGGGGGAGCAGATGTGTCACACAGTGAGAGACGGAGCAAGAGAGAAAGGAGGTGCCAGACTCCTTAAACAACCAGCTCTCAAGTTAACTAATAAAGGGAAAACTTATTATTGTGGGGAGAACAACAAGCCATTCTTGAGAGACCCGCCCCTAAGACCCAAACACCTCCCAGCAAGCCCCACCTCCAACACTGAGGATCAAATTTCAACATGAGATTTGGAGGGGCCAAACATCCAAACCATATCAATTATTATACCTCTAGACTTTTCTGATAATCCTTTACATATCTTGAAACCTTCTGGCTATTATGCCAGTGGCAATTACTTTTTAATGGAGTATAAGTATATCGTTTGCACATTGCTATTGTCTCTAAAATTATTCACAGTCCCATATTTCAGCTGAGGCTAGCAGGGCATATCCTTTTCATTTTGGGGTAACACCATGTCAGCTAATAACTCTTCCTTCCCCCATAGGGACTTGATTCCCTACAGACATCTCTTTAACTTGCCTGATTCCATGGGTTGAGCTATGCGCACATGAATGCTTCCTTCCCTATGCATCTCTATGCCTCACAGCCTCCCACATACATCTCTAATTGTCCTGATGTGCTCTGGGTGAAAAACCAAGATCCTTTATTAGTTTCCATAAGAAAGTCACTCATCTTAAGTACTCAGGACTTGTTAGACTTGAGAAGGCTTCTAGTAGTTCATCGTGTCCTACCATTTCTCAGTTCTATCCATCTCTCTTTTCTGTTATTTCTAATTTCTTCCTCTCCCTCAGGAGCAACAAGCAAAATCCTCCCTGTTGCCCAGATGGGTGCCCCACCCAAGTCAAGTTAACTCACACCCTTAGTTCTCAGGCCTCAGGTTTAACCTGAGCAATAATCAAATCATGTTACCAGAAACTCTTAAGTTCTTCCCTCTTAAGAGGACTCTTAATGAGGATTGCTCTCATTACCTTTCTACCACTCGCAACTCCATTCACACAGATAATTTTTATTAAATGTTTAGTAAATGAACATTTCATTTATCATGGGAGCTGGCACAAAGCTGCAGGGCTTGGAGTAAAACAGTCCTGATCTTAACATCCTGTTGTAATTGTTGGGTAACCTAGGCAAAAAGCAAAGCTCTCAGACTCTCAGTCTCTTCATCCAGAAAATGAGAACAATTAAGTGCAGTTGCATTAAATCAGAAATCGGCTATGACAGAGAGAGTGAGAGAATGAGAGAGAAATAATCGTTCCAAGTAATGCAATACATTCTTTGAAGTTATGCCCATAGGCAATGGTTTGAAATCCAGGATGAATTCATTGATGCATGTTGGTTAAACCCATGAAAAGAACTGGTAAATGATTTCAAGGGTGTCCTGGTATTTAGCAAGTGAAAAATTGTTCCAGTGGCTCAGCACACTGGTATGATGACACCTTCAACATTCTGAAGGAAAACAGTAAAGAATTAATAGAGAGCCACTTAGAAACATTGACAAAAGGAGAGTTGGAAGAACTGATAAAATCCTCTCTAGATGGTGATAATGACAACCAGACAAAATCCAGTGTGCTGGGTGAAATCTTCCTTTTAATTTATTTAAGTATCCCTAGCAAGGAAACAGTGAATGATTTAATTTCTGAATGAGATCTCTATTGAATTATATACAAA
>NW_012139413.1:11053150-11074372 GCF_000956105.1 Propithecus coquereli
AGTGCTTAAATTTTACAGCTGAGGAAATTGAGACTCAAGGTCACATAGAGGAAGAAGCAGAAGCAAAGCCTCACAGTTGTTTCTATTACACCATATGCTGAATGAATTTATGTTTATGTATATACTCATAATATGTATAGATTTCATTTGTATCAACAAAGATCTCCAAATAGTTCTTCACAGAGTTTTCGGGTATATGCCTCACCTTCTGTAGTTAGGAGAGTCCAATAGCAAAGTACTTTGTTGATGGACACACTCTGATTTTATGCCACAGAGAAAATGAGATCCCAGCTACATAGACGTAGAATTTTTTTCTTTGTAACTTTGGAACATTTAATCATCCATTCAATAAGCATATATTTAATAATAGCTATGTGCCAGGACTATGGATAGTGAATCTTATGGATAATGAATCTTATGGCAGAAATCATAAACAGGTTTCAACTCTTGAGACAAAACCAATTATTACCAGTTCATTTCTGGTGCTTGTGTTAAGAAGGATTCTGAGGAGCAATCTGAACTCAGAATAAAAATAATGATTATGTATGATTTTTATTGATCATAATGATTATACGAATAGTAAGAGATGTGTTATTTATATAGTATTTTTACTGTATGCTATTCTTTCAGCTCCAATATTCCTTTCAGATTTTATCTCCTATGTTTCTGTTTAAATGTGTGCCTGAAGTTGTATAAAAGAAGAGATTGTTTATAAGTAATTGATTCCCTCTTTGTTCCAACATGTAAAGAAAAAAAGGAAGAATCATCTATGGAGTTAAGGTGAGGGTGATACAAATAGAGGGCAATTAAAATTTAAAAAGTGTGTTCACTAGGGAGGTATTTCCTGAATCAGAGCTTCCGGACTACAGCTACAGACCATTCTAGAAATGATTGCTTTGCTCTAGCTACTGGTACAAAATATGGGGAGTATTTTGGCAAGGTTCTTTATAATAAAACTTTGTTTTTCCTTTACAACTTATAACCATGATTTATTGAGAAGATTCACCCTTTCCTCAATGATAAATGCAGTCCAATCTTCCAGTTTATAACATTTTCTGAGTAACTTTATCAAATCAAGGAGTCTTTCTTCATCAAAATGAAATCACTGATATACATTAAATATGTGTTTAAACTTGAAAGGAAAGAAAATAAAAATGGTTCTATTATTTCCCTGTTGAAAAGGCTTTTGTAATCAGTACTCATCTTTGAATGGTGGTTCCTTTAATCATTTGGTTAGTATAAAACCATAAGTGACATGCCCTCGAAATCATGAAGAGAAGCCAGGAAGTCAATATTAAGTTCACTGTAAGAATATGATGAATTTGCACTATTGTCTGGACTCATTATATTCTTTGTCACAAAAATGAGTTATCACAGAATTATAGTGTCTAGTATGTTCTTTTTTATAATACATTCTTATTCACATGACAAGAATTACGACAATAGGAGAAAATGGACAAAATTAATCCACTCTCGTGACAGAAAATACTGCATCAAATTAACTTATGACAGGCAAGTATTTTTGTGAAGGCATTTATTGATGGCATCTGTCTTATCAGTCTACCTACATCAGTTCTTTATGTGCCTCATCAAGGATCTATCACAAGTAGAACCCTGGGAAAAAAACTTCTGAAGATAGTTCAGGTGTAAAGGAGAGAAACAAGGGTCATATTGTACATGATCTTTGGAGGAAATCCCTAACTAAATCAATAACTTGAATTTTACAGCACTATTCTTGAACAAATTCCAACCTACTTTGTCCCTTTATGAGAAATTCCTACCTCTAGATTTGGCAGCAGAAATACATTTGCAGATTTTATTTTAGGGTAAAAAAAAGGACAGAAACATTTCAACAATAAATCAGTCTGTACCCTAAGGTATCTTTGCTTTCCCCTTTGGATCTAGGTTGTAAACAATATAGGACATTTCTGCAATAATAGATATGATGTATATTGTTTAACCAAATCAAATTTGTTGAATGTGAAAATGCAATGTAGTCACTCTATGCAAGAGGGAAGTGATGTTGAGGATCTATGACAATAGGTGAATATAATTCATATTTGTTCATGTATAAATAAGTCTTACAAAGGTAGGCTGGAATGGATGATGTAGAGATTTAAACAAACAAACAAACAAAAGGAGCAGTGATGTGTAAGGAAGCAGAGCATGATCACCAGGACAGGCCAAATGGTTACCTTCAAAGAATTCGTTCTTGGGAAGCCTTTACTCTGAGAATTCACCAAAGTCCAGGGTCTGGCCCACAGCACTGTAAATTCGGAAACTCATTCATACTTCCTGTGCAAGAAATGTTTCTGAGATTTATGTGTCAAACCATAAGACGTTTTGTTGTGTTTTGCTTTGTTTTGTTTTGTTTTGTTGAAAATGACCACTGTATTTAACCAATTCATTTTCAACAACCCATAAAAGAAAATAATACGTTTAATTTTTAAAAATGTACCCAGAAAGCTGATTGGAAAAAATGTTCCTCTTGTCATGAAGAAAAATAATCTACCACTACATTTCTGTATTGGGGAGGTAACATCTCTAAGGGAGTATGACAACTTCCACATTGTGCCCCATTAACTCTCATTTGCATATGGATCACCCAGTTAGATGATAAATGAGAAAAGGCACACATGGAGCTAATCAGATCCCCAGTGATTATACAACTGCAGACACAGCAGAACACAAGTACCTCGAGTGGGGTTCTCATTGACTCATGCCTAAAATATCTTTGCTCATTTTCCTTAGTGAGAAAATGTAATTTAGAACAGTATTATACTCCCATGCCAGATTATGTACCCATTCGATTTTATTCCAAGAAGGCGAACACAAGTAGCATTTGGTTGAAGTGCCATGTCTGTAAGAAGGTGTGAAATAGGTATGACAAATTCATACAAATAGTAAATGCCAGTTTTGCAAGTGCACAAATTGTGGTTAAAATTTTGGTTTCAAGAGCTATTCTAATGTTAAAACGCACAAATAATACATCTACTCTTCCAGGTAGATTTAACTAATGGGCATTTACCATTAGAATTACCTGTTTCTTGTGGGGAACACACACTAATTAACTGACCTAAATTTAGAATAAAAGTCTGGGGAATGTTATCATTATTCTGAAGGCTTTTGTCTGTGCTTAAGTGAAAAACTGTATGAACTAGTCAAACCAAATTGAATTTCAGTGCTGTGGGAATTGCTTAATATTTTTAACCAGTAGAACAGTATATTTTCTAAAGAACCTGGCATATTCATTGTAAACAATTAAATTTTGGAAACTGACTTATTATGGAGGCATATGCTCTGTTAAAATAATTTAAGATTGCCTTTCACAGTAAAACAAAAGAACAACATCTTGTAAATATGAAACTCACTTGTCCACATCGTCTTGGTATATTATGAGAAATTCAGCAATATTTCATCATCAAAAATAATAAAGCAAGCCACAGTAGTTATTTCAAATACAGAGAATGTGATAAAGCCCATTTCAGCAAATCTGCACTGAGAAAAATCAATTCCAAGTTAGAAAATTAGGTGGATTTAATTTTTTAAAATATCTCAGGAACCTACCATGATGAAACACTATGTCTAAGGGGGGGGGAAAGAAATGATTTAATTAAAACTCTGAATTTTTAATTTGTTATGACTATACAAATGTTAACCTTCTCCAGGATGCCTTTACTTCTGCACACCTGTGTTAGCTAATACTGTAGGATAGCACCATTAATTATTGTGTTAGTCCATTTTGCGTTGCTATAAAGGAATACCTGAGGCTGAGTAATTTATCAAAAAAGAGGTTTATTTGGCCCATGGTTCTGCAGACTGTACAACAAGCATCACACCAGCATGTGCCTCTGGCGAGGGCTTCAGGGAGTTTCCAATCAAGGCAGAAGGTGAAGGGGGAGCAGATGTGTCACACAGTGAGAGACGGAGCAAGAGAGAAAGGAGGTGCCAGACTCCTTAAACAACCAGCTCTCAAGTTAACTAATAAAGGGAAAACTTATTATTGTGGGGAGAACAACAAGCCATTCTTGAGAGACCCGCCCCTAAGACCCAAACACCTCCCAGCAAGCCCCACCTCCAACACTGAGGATCAAATTTCAACATGAGATTTGGAGGGGCCAAACATCCAAACCATATCAATTATTATACCTCTAGACTTTTCTGATAATCCTTTACATATCTTGAAACCTTCTGGCTATTATGCCAGTGGCAATTAATTTTTAATGGAGTATAAGTATATCGTTTGCACATTGCTATTGTCTCTAAAATTATTCACAGTCCCATATTTCAGCTGAGGCTAGCAGGGCATATCCTTTTCATTTTGGGGTAACACCATGTCAGCTAATAACTCTTCCTTCCCCCATAGGGACTTGATTCCCTACAGACATCTCTTTAACTTGCCTGATTCCATGGGTTGAGCTATGCGCACATGAATGCTTCCTTCCCTATGCATCTCTATGCCTCACAGCCTCCCACATACATCTCTAATTGTCCTGATGTGCTCTGGGTGAAAAACCAAGATCCTTTATTAGTTTCCATAAGAAAGTCACTCATCTTAAGTACTCAGGACTTGTTAGACTTGAGAAGGCTTCTAGTAGTTCATCGTGTCCTACCATTTCTCAGTTCTATCCATCTCTCTTTTCTGTTATTTCTAATTTCTTCCTCTCCCTCAGGAGCAACAAGCAAAATCCTCCCTGTTGCCCAGATGGGTGCCCCACCCAAGTCAAGTTAATTCACACCCTTAGTTCTCAGGCCTCAGGTTTAACCTGAGCAATAATCAAATCATGTTACCAGAAACTCTTAAGTTCTTCCCTCTTAAGAGGACTCTTAATGAGGATTGCTCTCATTACCTTTCTACCACTCGCAACTCCATTCACACAGATAATTTTTATTAAATGTTTAGTAAATGAACATTTCATTTATCATGGGAGCTGGCACAAAGCTGCAGGGCTTGGAGTAAAACAGTCCTGATCTTAACATCCTGTTGTAATTGTTGGGTAACCTAGGCAAAAAGCAAAGCTCTCAGACTCTCAGTCTCTTCATCCAGAAAATGAGAACAATTAAGTGCAGTTGCATTAAATCAGAAATCGGCTATGACAGAGAGAGTGAGAGAATGAGAGAGAAATAATCGTTCCAAGTAATGCAATACATTCTTTGAAGTTATGCCCATAGGCAATGGTTTGAAATCCAGGATGAATTCATTGATGCATGTTGGTTAAACCCATGAAAAGAACTGGTAAATGATTTCAAGGGTGTCCTGGTATTTAGCAAGTGAAAAATTGTTCCAGTGGCTCAGCACACTGGTATGATGACACCTTCAACATTCTGAAGGAAAACAGTAAAGAATTAATAGAGAGCCACTTAGAAACATTGACAAAAGGAGAGTTGGAAGAACTGATAAAATCCTCTCTAGATGGTGATAATGACAACCAGACAAAATCCAGTGTGCTGGGTGAAATCTTCCTTTTAATTTATTTAAGTATCCCTAGCAAGGAAACAGTGAATGATTTAATTTCTGAATGAGATCTCTATTGAATTATATACAAAAACATTATACATATATTAATATACATATATTGTTATAAACATTAGACATATTATTTGCATCAGTGATGGATTCATCATAAAATTTCTTTAACTATATTGGGTCTATTTACATAAAATTGTATTTATATACAAACTTCCAGTAGTATATTTAAAGAGTTGTAGAGCTAGAAAAATACACGGGGTCTTCTAGTCTCATTCCTTCATATCCCAGGGAAGGAAATTTAGATATAAGATAGTTACATTGCACTGTCCTAAGTGTGAATAATAATACAAGACTCTTGATTGCTAGATGAAGACATTTGATTCTTTTTCATCTCTTCCATCAGTGATTCTCAACACTAGCTGCATATGAGGATCAATTGGGGAGTATTTTTAAAATAGCCATGCCCATATGTCACCCTAGAGACTATAATCAACACTTAAGTGCACATATAGTAGTAAGATTCATCCGGTGTTTGGCAGATGGGAGGGGGAGGAGGGGATGGGTATATACACACCTAATGGGTGCGGTGCATACCATCTGGGGGATGGACACGCTTGAAGCTCTGACTCGGGTGGGACAAAGGCAATATATGTAACCTAAACATTTGTATCCCTGTGATATGCTGAAATTTAAAAAAATTTTAAAAAATAGGGTTTTGCCAACTAAATTTTTTTTAAAGCTCCTCAAGTAATTCTAATATACAGCCAGAATTGAGAACCCACTGTCTCTTCTTGTATGTAGTGGTGGACTATTTACCCTTAATTTGTAGACCATGCTCCCACTGAGCTCCAGAAAAATGCTCCATCTCTAAAATCAAATACTTCATTTCTTCTCTCAATTCAGAGAACAGTATTAAGCCAGTAGAATAGCATATTACCAATTTAAAGTTTTTCCTTTTATAATTGTTTTCTAAACTTTTGACACGTTAAAGATTATCTGTGATAAATCTAGTGCACGATTTTATCTGATTAAGCACAATATTTTATATTTATTTCCTTTAAATTTAGTATTCAATATTTTATTATTTTGCTCATTACTGAATGAGCGCCATAAATTTCTGATGTTTTTCACCTAAACAAAGTGAGAACTACTGTCCACATTCTGTAATCTGTACCCCTACTTGATTTCAGTTGCCACCCCCAGAAATTTTGTAGTCCTTCTGATTAAAACAACCTTGAAAGTAGAAGACACTGAACAAAATATTTATTGAATTGAATTTGTATCTTAGGCACAATCCTATTTTTACAATAATCTGTTGTTAAAATAATTCCATTTTTTCTCTTCATAATTTTCTCGGTTTTGTCTCATTCACTTCATCATCTCTCTAAAAACCCTAGTTTAGCTAAGATTCAAAAAATAAGTTGGAGTAACTAGATAAAAATAAAAGTGTGTACAAAGCTTTGGAGTTTAGAGTGAAAGTGGCTGGTTTGATGAACAAAAAGCAGAAATTAAATATAGTACATGAAGGGAGAAGGAGGATGTGAGAGCTAAGATCTGAAGCAAAAAGGCAGCCATCTAACCATCCGCCTTTTGTCAAGATGTGATGATTTCCTGCATCCTCTAGAGGCTTCCTTCTTCTTGTTTAATTAGAGTGTCTCACGCTAAACACTGCCCTGACGACCTTCACAGCCACTGAATTGGGCTGAAGGGCCCCTTATCTGCACCAGTTTCCAGATTACAACTCCTAAAATACCGCTTATAATTTCTTATTCAAAAAATTATATAAAACCTTCCTTTCCTAGATGTGTCTTAAAGTTCTACAACCTAGTTCCAACTTACCCTTTATCCCTTCACCTTCACTGGTGAGGAGAATGAGGCCAAAGTCATAGAGTAGTAAACAGCAGTAAATTAATCCAGGGACAGGCTGACCCAAGTAGGACCAGACGGAGTCTTGCCCAGAATATTTGGACTTGTGACCCAGAAAGCCAAGTTAGGTGGGTTTTGTCCACAAAGAAGAGTCTAGCTAGAGCTGGAGTGAAAAATGATACCAACATACAAAGAAAAGCAAAGATGAGAGACAGTTTTGAAGTTAGTTAAGTCCAGGGGCTCGTGTGTTTATGTGCCCTAACTGCTTTATGATGTTTCCCACAGTAGTGTTGTTCCCTGCTCAGCATATTTTGAATAAATATCATCTTTTGCTTAAGCCAAGTCCATTTGAAATATTGCTACTTGAAATTCAAACAATCCTAACTCACACATACACTCTCAGGCATGAGATGTCGCAAGTGACAGATCGGACAGAGTCTTGGTGAAATTGAAGAACAGTGAGAATCCCAAGAACCTGAACAGAGCAGATGGCAGTCCTCATTACACAGAGGCAAGCAGTTGGTTAAACTATCACTGATTGTCTTTTGGATGCAGACTACGTACTCACAAAATCTAGAGCAAATGAGGACAAGAGACCTAAATTAAAGGAGACTGGAGAATGTTGGCTAACTCTTATAAACTTAAGTATGGCACTAAGAAAGAAAAAAAGTCCCCGCAAGCTGGTCCATTTAAAAGCAGTCAGGAAAGACGAGAGGAATATCAGTTTGTTAAGTTTGATAGAAAGAAAAGCTTTCTATCTAGATCTTTGAGATCGATGAAGATCAGATAATCATATATTTCTGTGAACAACAAAGAAAATGCTTTATCACACCATAAATGTGGAGGCCAGTTATGACACTGTGAATACCGGAAATGGGACGGCAGAGAGCAGAGAAGAGCCAGGAGATGACGGGAAGCCTGATTCTCCTTGTGTCCCTAAGTGCCTTACCCTATATTACTCCTGTCTGTCCAAGAAAATGATGCTTCTAATTGGAAATCAGTTTGGGAGCAGGGGTAAACTTTCTAGGACATTTTAAACCTGCCCAGCCTCCTCCCTTTTGTGTCCGATCATGTTTCATTAAGTTGATAGCTGCAGGAAAAGAATTCTCAGTCACAGTGCTGAGGACGCAGAGGCCCAAGGGCCCAGGAACAAGGAGCAGGACAAGGGCAGAGGGAATTTGAGCAGGCTGAATCACAGGGCTGAATGAAAAACTCCACGTTCTGTGACAGGAAGAACAAATCCAGTGTAAATGAGCAAGGTACACACGTACAGGCGAGCCAGTGACATCTGGGCCATCCAGTACTTCTCAGAGGCCACTCAGAGGTCTCTTTAATTTACTTCTGGCTTCTTAGCGTCCTTCTTATAAGTAAAGTTAACAGAACACTGACCACTAGATATCTTAGTGGAGTGTTGCTATAATTCCTCTTGGTTTTGAAATAGCATGCCACCTGGTTTCATTTACAATAAATCCCCAGATTCTTAATGGGAAAGCATATTTTCCACAAAAGAACTTGTTATATATTTTTTCTTAATTATAATATATATAAACATGGAAATATAATTGTCACTATTTCTCCTTCTACTATGCACTTTTCCAAAAACTAACAAACACACAAAAATAAAAGTCTTTAATTAAATAAGAATTGGCATTTTATTTAGAAAAGTATTTTTAAAGAAATATTATTGACCTTGCTCAAACACCTGGTGTTAACAGTATCCTGAACATATATATTAATATATAGCTGTGCTGTTTCAATATGGTAATCACTAGTCATATGTGGCTATTTAAATTTAAATAAAAATTTAGTTTCTCAGGCATACTAATCACATTTCAAGTACTCAATTGCCACACATGGCTAGTGGCTACTGTATTAGATCATGCAGGCATAGAATAGTTCTGTCATCAAAACTGTTCTATTGAATAGCATTGGTTTGCATGTCCATTATTCGAAGTGATCTAGGAATTGCAAGGCTCAGTAAAGTTGGTTGTTAATTTCAAGCACTGAACAGTTAGCCTCCCCCAGGTTATGAGGGGTATGGAAAGAAAAATTTTTAAAGGACTATAAGGCTATAGGGGGAAAAAATGTAAAAGAACAATGAGATTGACACTAAAAGTAGCTAAACAAGATCAAGACAAGCATGATGTTGTTTGATTATATTTTGGTGGTATTTTCAGCCCTTTTCTAGGTCTCTTCTCGGCTAGGGTCTTTTCAAATTTGGCTGTTGTTCTAAAACCACCTTCAGCACCCCTTTCTGTTTTTTAAATCACTGAAAAGGAATAAAAGCATCAGGATAGAGTGTGTCCAGTAATCATAAAGAGTCTTGAACTAAAAGTCAAATTCAACAATGAGCAGTCATTTCTTCTTTCCAATGCCTAAACACAATACAACACAACAGCAAAATTCCACAAGCATCTACGTGTGGGATGGTGGAACGGAGGAGAGCTGTGATCACCCTGCAACCAGGCGTTTAGGATGTAGTGCACACTCAAGGCACCTCCAAGTACAGAGTGGCGATTTTAGTTCTACCCTTAAAATAGTTTTTTCTCTTTGAACAGAAAATTTCCTCAAATTTTCTGTTAGATTTTGAATGCATATCAAAGACAGAAACTAAAAACACTTGAGAAGCCATTATTCGATTTCTACTCTTTGTTCCCTCCCCAACAGTGGCGTCCCTCATGCTTCTCTACCTGATGTAACTGGGATCTGAACATCACATCCCTTTTTAACATATTTATAGGTTTAAAATAAAAGACAAAGTAAAACAATTTCTTTGAGGAATGATATCCACATCCACATCCACATGCACAATCACTGCTCTCCCCAGGAGCTATGCCTTTAGTTTTGCTTAACCTCAACTTTTTAATATGACAGTACAACGAAGAGATTGCAACATCATCATGTATTTGATTAAAGATGCAGCCCCTTTATAGTACATTTCCAGTAAGATAAAATATTCAGTAGCATGATTTTTAGACAATAAATTTTCCACAGTATGACTTATAGCTGGCTCATCAGCCACAAAAGCTGAATAATAATCAAAGTTAACCTTCATATTTCTAAAAGGAAGACACTGGTGTTTCCAATCTTAATTCTTAGTCTGACATTGGTTAAAAAGGTGCTAATACTCCACATTTTACAGTGCCATCAATATTGCAAATAAATGCATAACACAATGCAAATATTTATGTGTAGTACTATCCAGAAAGATATAGTTAGGAAAAATATGGTAAAGTGTAAGTAACCTTGACAAATTAGGCTTCATTGAAATACTTCCCAGGCCTTGTCCAGAAACATAAATAATTCACAGAGCCCAGCACCAAATACAAATGAAGAGCATTTGTTATTAATCTATCCCTCTTTTGTTGGCTAGAGTATTGTTCCTTCATAATGAAACACATTGTGAACCACTTTCTGTCTCTCCTCTGTGCCATTACCTGCAAGTTATAAAATGTCTAATTTATCTTTATGCAACTAATCATCCTGACGAAGGAGTATTTGTTTGTTTATTTATAAGCAATCTGCAGGGCCCTTGAATCACTAAGTCATCATCAGATCAAATATGACAAATTAATGTTTGAGGAATTAATGTTACCCGGAAACTCTTAATATAGACTGACCAATCATTAGTAAAATATATAGTTAGATACAAATGCCTTTCCCTAGGGCAGAAATTATTCAGATCAGTGAAAAATTAAATTCAGTTTTCAAAGTTGATGAGACACAGTTTACTCTTTAAGGAAGTAAGTGAGAAAATAGATGGATAAAACAGAAATCAATGAACTTGGGCTTTGTTCTAAAGCCCTCTCATTAAAAACCAAAATACTCTATTCAGCTGAGTCAACTTACAAAGGAAGGAAATGAATAGTTTGACCTGGCTAACATTTGAAAAGGTGGTTGATTCATTCCATTTTAAAATAATAGTCAACATTTCAATCTCTTTAATTTGTAACTATTAGTATAACTGAATTTTTCTTATCCTTCAACTTGCTATTTTAAAAAATCCAACGTACATTTGGAATATCTTTAATTAAGTGGGAAAAAAGACAGTATAAAGAATAGAGAAAAAAAGATAGGATGAAAGAGAGATAATGTGTAAAAATAGGAAAAAAAAGAAGCTGATAGGGAGACAAAGTTGGAAAATCCTGAGATAAAATACATGAGTTCATCCGCACAACAATCTGTGAGGGGAACAGGGAAGAGATGATTACTTGCAATGGAGTAAAAGATACACCAGAGTTTGAATCCCAGCTTTGTCTATCATTAGCTGAGTATCCTGGGCAGGTTATGAAACCCCACTGAGAATCACTTTTCCCACTTGTTGAACAGATAAAATAATCTTAGAGAAATGTTTTGAGGATTAGATGAGGCCTCCTAGAGAGTCTCTGGAACATGGTGGGAACATAATAGATGTTAGTTTTCACCCCCACTTAATTGGGGAAACTTGTCTTCTTATGGTGATGTGTAAAAACTACTTTGGGGTTTATTCCCAGAAGTGAAATCACTAGGTAATTGTGGGTTTTTTTTAAAAAACACTGGATCTGACTAAGTACTGCCAGTTTATTCTCCAAGTCGGTTTGCACCACAAACACTGTATGTGTGCCTATCGCCCACATCCTGCTACGTTCTTTGCTTGACTTATTTAATCTGCATAACACCTCTAATGAAAAACATACTATTCTTCTCTCCAATTTATGAATGAGAAAGTTAGGACATAGGGAGCTAAATAATCTGCCCAATTTCACAAGGCTGGTAATGGCAAAAACAGGATCCAAACCCAAGGAGTCTGTTTGCAAATCCTTCTTTTATTGTTATGTTTACTATAAAACCTTGCCCTGCTTGGCCCTGGCCAGATAGTATAGCTGTAACCACTGTTTTTTGACCCAAAACCTTTACTCAAAGCCCTTCTACTCCACTCTCTATTAACAGAAACCAGTGTACTAGATGTACAGGGGAGAATTGCCAAAGAAATTTTGAGAAAAAATTCCATCATTAAGCAAAACTTTAAAAAAGAGGATATATATCCAACTCAATTCAAGGCAACAAGCACTCTTTAAGCACACAGATTGGCCAGAGGCTTTCTAGATGCATAAGAATTTCTGTCTTGAAGAAACAAAACATATATTCCTAGGAATCAGGAAAGCATGTAAACAAATATTTAATCATTCCCTTTCACCTCAAAAGTGCTGCCAGTATTTCCTCCTCTATTTCTTCAGACAGAATCCAGATCTTAAAGTTATTGAATCAAGCAGAATCATCATTTTGGGAGATTCCAAGCAATGGCATGAGAAAGCAGAAGTAATGGGGCAGTCCCCTTCTATATTTTCTCTCTTCCCCTGTGTTGGCAGTTAGAGGAAGTATTGTCTGCAGAGAATTTAAAAACAATAATAAAACCAATTTTCAAGAAAGTCAGTCTTCTCTTTATTATTATCATGCACTGGCAATTCTAAACAATGTCTGTGATAACTATTCATCCTCACCCATTGGGGTGAACCTACCTTTATGCCTCTTGTTCTAAGAAACTGCTTCAATTTTAGCTTTTAAAGGTAGAAACTAAAATTTGACCTAAGAGAGTCTTGTCTGAGACCCTTGCTCACTACTTTGGTCAACGGTTTTAGTTATTAGCAATGCAAGTTCTTACCTGTTGTTTTTGGGCAATCCATCAATTAAGGAAGAAATGCTGATGCATTCCATTTCCTAATGTAAAAGCTTACTTATTGGGAGAACTGTAAAATTCTATTCTGTCAACTCCTTTTTACTACCACTGCTTGGGATGGGATATAGGGAGAAAATAGAGAAAGACAGTTCTCCAGTAGAGGAGGGATAAGCTGTTGGCAAGTCTAGGCCTAAGAAGGTAAATTTCTAGTAAGGGACATAGACAATGGACTCTAAGAACTATAGTATCAGGCATCTGGTTTTAAAGTTTCCTATTCCATTCTTCAGAAATATTTCAGCAAAACACTACAGCTTAACATTATCCATACTTTGAAGATATATAAGAGGGATCTATGCCCACATAGAGGATGAAAATGATGGGTAAATTTTCAGGAGCATAGAGTAGCAATAAAGAGGTGACAAAAGACTACCAGGATAGAAATCCAATGAAATTAAGAGTGAAAGCTGTCTAGGAACAACAAGAATGAATGTGGGAAATGTGTAAGCCAGGGAGTCATAATTCAATGCCTAGACTGAGGGACTAGGCCAGAAAACATAAAATATAAAGGAATGAGTCAAACCTGGAGAGCTCATGACACTCAAAAAGTTCAACCAATACTCATCGCTAGTCAATTGCTGTCCTGTGTACAAAAGGAACGAGATCTACACCTTTTCTAAGAGAACTCCAAAATTTAAGTTTAAATGTAAAATCACTCATGTCTTAAAAGCTGCAAAATGATAGAAAATTAATTCCCTTTCTTATTGTAACTGCTGATACTCATGCCTTGGAAATTTTCAGAGTTTCCCAAGATTCACATGACGGGAATCTGGAATGCACATTATGGGGATAATGGTTGTTATTTGAAAGATGAAGAAAAGGAAAATCCATTACAAAAATTCATATTTTAACTATGAAAAAAAGCAGACCATGCTAAGTGCTATAAGAAAATTACAAGAAGTGATCAGAAAAGTTTCTATGAAAGAAGTGTCCTTGAACTGGTCCTTAAGGAGAGGTAAGTTATCAATAGAAAGGGATGATGAGAAAAGCAGGAAAAGAAGGAAAGAAAAATTTAGATGAAGAAACTACATTTGGAAATGCAGTTAGAGATTTTTTAAAAGTCTAACATGTTTGAAAAACTGTAATTGTACAGATTCAGTTGATAGGAGAGTATAAGAAAGAAGGGGAAATAAGGTCAGGAAGGAGGGTATGTTTATACCATAGAGGGCCTTAAAGGGCAAGTTGAGTAATTTGTGCAATGCTCAGTATGCATGTGGAAACTTTAAATAATTTTAAAGGTCAGCAACTATAACTTTATCCATTTATCATGCATCTGAAGTTTCCAAAAAGCATTATCAACAAAGACAAATTAACAAAATAATTTTCCAAAGTATGCCATAGTACTGGCATTTTCTGTCAAACTTAAAGCAACAAAAGGAGGTTGTGATTAACTAAAATAACCTTACCTGCTGCAATGAGTGATGATCATGTGCTTCCAGCTATACACAAGACAATGTGAAAATTCTTTTACTAAGCAAAGGAGAAAAATCCACTCTTAAATCTAAGGGGGGAAAAGTGTTGCCCTGTGGCTACTGGACATATTTGTCACAAATACTAAGCATTTATGGATCCCAAATGCCTAGCATTGCTTTTCAGAGTCCCCAATGTCCAATGCTTTTTCCTGCAATGCAACATATGTAAGCTGCTTAAATCAGCTTCTGACATCACTTCAACTTCACATGGAGGCTACATGAGGCTTAGCAGATGGCAAAAACCATCCGGTTCTCTAAGTGTGTGTTCAGCATAAGGTGCTCGTATGTTCTCTTGGACCCAGCCGGGCTGAAATCTTCCCTGGGAGAGAACTATGTGGTGTTCAGTTTTATGGTGATAAGTCAGAACTCCAGATACTTGAGCTATGTTTTACTTTTTTCCTTTCGCAAAGGTTAAGAGCACCATCACAGTGGCTTATCTGCCTCTCGACCAGGCTAGGAAAACTGAAAGTTGATTAATTGCCTTTCTATTGTGTCTAGATAACTTAAGACCCTTTCGTAACTCTAGAAATTTAAAATTCCTTCTTTAAAACATAGTGCTCCATGCTTGGATACCTCTTCATGAAGTTGAGACTCAGCAGTAAAGACATAGTTTCAATAATAGTAGGAAGAGGCCAATACCTAAATCTGGGATAGAAAATGAAAAAGAAGAACAAACAAAGCATGAAAGAGCAAAGCATTCCAGTTTACTGTAGAACAATTGTAAGCTCCCCAGTCTTACCTTCAAGGTTTTCCAGTCTGGCCTTAGAGTCCGTGATGGAGATGCAGGGTGGAAGGGAGTAGTGAAGAGGGAAATGGAGATTGGAGCGTGAAGCAAAGGCAATGAATTTTTTATTAGGGAACTTGAACTTCATGCCCTAGGCTATTGTTTCATAAAGTGTTCATAGACCATCTGCATCTAACCATATGAGGACCATTTTTAAAAAGCATATTCTTGGGTCCAGACATCCTGCATGAGGCTCAGAACTGGCCTTTCAATAAGCCAGTTAGTCTTAGGAAATGAATTAGGCTTAGGTGAGTTCTATATATTAAATACATGAAAGTTTGAATGGTGTATTTACCTAAAAACTGCAAGTCTGAGAATGTGAATAGATGTGTATATTGGAGAAATGATTTGAACAGCAGAAGGAGGCAAGGGGCCATGGGGAAAGAAACTAGAGGCAGAGAGACCAATTAAGAAACTATTACGGCAGTCACTATTGACCTCTCTCTTCTGAAATCTTCCTCCTTCCTTGACTTCTGTGATTCAACTCCCTATGGATTTTTCTGCTATATCTTTGAGTGCTTTTCTGAATATGTCATGTTTGTCCTCTTCATCTAGCAGCACTTTCGTGATTAATGTTCTTCCATGGTCTATCTGCAGTTTTCTTCTTATGTAGAGTCTCATCCACTCCCATAGCATTCAGTTGTAAATATACACCAATGCCCCACAAATTTATATCTCAAGATAGCAGACTTCTATTTCCAACTACCCAATGAGATGTTCCACTTAATATTTCATGGCTAAGTCTGAAATTCATACTCTTCTCTGTCTCTATACCTGCTTCTCTTTCTTTAGTATCTATCTCACTTAAAGTGCGATAGGAAAATCAACCTGGTACCCCAAGCCAGACACCTGAGAATCTCACTTAAAATCTGTCCTATCTTCATGCCACCCCTACACTATTTGTTTCTTGCCCTATCTTCTAATAATCTTCAATCTACATCTTTCTCTATATTTCCACCTGCCATATCTTTGGTTCAGTCCCCAAATCTTGAGAAGAGCCCTGGAACATATCCTTTCTTCAAGCAACAAAAAAGTCAAATATCATATGCATGACAGAGAAACATAGGAAAATCCCCTAACCAAAGGTAATTATGAATATGAAGTATCCCCACTGATGGAGAAAAATTTTAATTTAAGGCTTTACATGATCAGTATTTAGTTGTCAAAGTGTAAATACCTTTCTACAACAGGACTCTAATTGCACCGTACTAGAACTACAGCACAGGTAAATGGCCTCAACTTTTTCCCGTCAGGATGTGATGTGATCTCATAACTACCATGATGATGACGTAGGGGAAGAGAAATACTAAGGCAGAACTGGAACTGACTCTTTCAGGTCAGCTGCTTCTCCTTCACTGATATATCAAAATAATAACTTTCAGAGGGAGAAAAAAAAGAAATGTGTTCATACACAAAATAAAATAAAATAAAAACAATTATGGCCTCTTTCTTCTGCTTATTAATTGAGACTGAGGTAATGGTGGTAGATTTTAATGTGATTCAAGATTCCAATAACTCAACTAAAGAATTCCCAGAGTTGATAGACTAACTGAAAGCTCCTGGGAGAATGGGAATTTCCCTCACCTGCGTGTCTGGTGACTGCCAGATAACACTAGGCATGGAGAGCACACATGCAACCGACAGCCCACCTCCTTAACTCTGCAAGTGAGGTGAAGGACATTCTAATGCCATCTAGTTCACAGGGAATTTCAGCCTTCATGTGCAACTGAATGGTGACCACAGACATGACTATGGCCACAATCACTACAGCTACCCTAATAAAATCTACTTCTTCTTCGGTTACTACTGTTCTAGCACTTTGTACCAGATATACCATTTAGTCTGCGCCAGAGCCACATGAAGTAGATATTGTTATATCCAATTCAAATGCAAGGAAATGGGTTCAGAGAGGTTAAGAAATGTCCTAAAAGACACACAGCTGGTGAATGTTAGATCTGAGATTCAAATGTAGGTTTATGTGAATTTCAAAGCCATCTCTTCCTGTTAGCTCTGCTACTTTTGCTGTTTTATGTCCTGTTAATTGTTCTCTTCTGATAACTTTGTGATAAAAGTGCTAACAAGTATCAACAGTGCTTGTCCCATATTTTAAATGCTCCCAGGAGGATTGGGTGGGGAGAGGATAGATATGTCATCAAAGGCAATATTCCTTGAAATTAATTTCCTGCATGATTCACAGAAGGGTATACTGACATAAAGGTTATGCCTTTAATGGTTTTGCATCAGACAATTATCGGTAATTAAAAACCTAATAGGAATTAGTTTATTAGATCGCTTTCTAAGGTGGCAGTGAGCTGAGCTCTAAGATGGAATTAAGTTGTAAATTGTTGTCATTGAAAGACCTAGGCCTTTTTAGTTCAAGTATAGAAAAAGAGTGGAAATTATAAATTCTGATAAAGTCCAGGCTTTAAAGATAGTTTCTTTCCCTAAAATAATTGTTCTTATGCCATAGCTTTAAATTCAGTTTTTTCCATTGGCTTAGATTTTAATATATTAAACATAATTTAAACTTGGTCAGTATTTTTATTTGGACTTTTTATTCTTCCTTAAAAACAAAACTGTGAAAAAAGAGAAAGAAAAGATTGGCTGCATTTTCTTTTCACATACTTCACACATGCTGTTATAGAAAGATTTGCCCTGTGAGTATGAATCTGCTAAAGATTCATAAAATATGCCATTTGTATTTTTACCATTCCTTCAGGCATAGATCCATAAAAGCGTGTGCTTTCAGTATCCTTGGTAAACAAAAGACGCACACATTTTGATTCTTTCAGATTTCCAAAATAAGCTCTTTCCTTCTCCCTGTTGTCTTCTCTAATTCCTTTCCATCTCTCTTTTCCTTATTTTCCTGCACCCAAGACTTAACTTTGTGGTAAGCAGAAAACAAGTCATGGGGTGACATCAGTGGGAATGGTAGAGTAAGGACTTCCAAAAATCCTCTCCCTCATAAAAGCAACTACAACACTAGCAAAAAAAAAAAAAAAAAAAAATGTCAAAATCAACTTTTTGGAACTCTGAAAATTAGCAAAAGCCATGTAACAATTCAGGGATCCTTTATTCAAGAAAAACTGCTGAATCTTGGAAAAAACAGTGAGCTTTGTGGCATTTTAACTTGCTCTATTCCCATCTCCCTCTCCCTAGCTCTGTGGTAGTCATGAAAACCAACAGCCCACATCACAGCGGAAGCCAGCAGCACACGGTGGCCACTAAAGGGTCAGAATGGGGCTGGAGCTCTTTCAAATCCTCATGGTAAGAGACTTGTCATTATTTGACCTGTCTGGCAGCTCCTTGGGAAACCCGATTCTCAAGAAATATCTTTATTTGACCTCAGAAGCTCACCCAATGAAAACAACCTTTTTCATAGAGGTGCTAGTCAAAAACCATCAGTTTATGTTTAACATACCTGTTGAGGTGGTGATAACAGTTGGGGCAAACAACTAGCTAATCAAAAACTTCCAGGAAAAAGCTAGGAAAGACTATGGCAAGAATATATAATGGTATTGGAATCCTTATGCATTGTTAGTAGAAGTATAAAATGGAACAGGCACTTTGGAAAACAGTCTGGCAGTTCCTCAAGCTGTTAAACATAGAGTTAGCACATGGCCAGCAATTCCATTCTCATGCATACACCAAAAAAATTTAAAAACACATGTCCATACAAAAACTTGTACATGAATGTTCATAGTAGCCAAAAAATGGAAAAAAACCCAAATGTCTATCTGTTGATAAACAGATTTAAAAAAGGTGATGTATCTACATAGTAACAGATTATCCAGCCCTACAAAGGAATAAAGTACTGATTCATGCTCCAATATAGATGAACCTTGAAGACATTATGTTAAGTGATACAAACCAGACCCAACAATGCCACATATGATTCCATTTATATGAAAATTCCAGAATACACAAAGACATAGAGACAGAAAATCAAGAACATGGATGACCAGCCTGGGCAGCATGGCAAGACCCCATCTCTACAAAAAATTTAAAAATTTGCTGAGCATTGTGGCACATGCCTATAGTCCTGGCTACTCAGGAGGGTGAGGCAGAAGGATTGCCTGAAGCCAGGAGTTGGAGGCTGCAGTGAGCTATGATCACACCATTGCACTTCCGACCTGGGCAGCAGACCAAGATCCTGTCTAAATAGAAAAGAGAACATGGAAACCTTCATTTTTTTATTTTCACTTTGTGTCCACTATTTTCTTTCTGATCCCACTATTCAGGAAAGCTTTCTGGAGGAAAAGAAAGCAATTATAAATTAACATCTAGCTCTTTCCTAAAAGGATAAAATTGTATCAAATATAATGGTGGTTTTTAATTATCTCTGAATTACATTTCAAGAACCTAATGAAAATTATCGACTGTTCATCCAAAAACATAAATTGCTATGGACACGTTTTTGCACACAGATTCAAAGAGTATATGAATCATTAAAACTTATCCAAAGAATTACTAGAACACAAATATCAGCTCCAAAAGAGGAATGCTTTAAAAATTTACATAATGACATTTTCTCTCCTTCTCCCTTTTTTGCTTTTTTCCTAGTTGGCGAAATATAAGAACAGGAAATTTATTGAAAATAAAAACTAATGACCCATAATCATACAAAAAGATGGTCTTCATAAAAATCAATAAAAGAAATACATATTAAAACAAATATGAATGATTGAAATGTTTTATTCATCAGGGCAAAATTTATCAAGGGTACAAGAAATTAGGTACTCATATATTGCTGACAGGGTTGCAAATTTTTACATTACTTTTCAGGGAGAAGAAAATTTAGGGGTTGTATATCCTTTGATCTGGCAATTTCACTTAAGAATGTTCTCAAGACTCCATTTTTATTTGGTCGGGGTGAACTAGATCACTTCATAAAACTGATAAATTATGATAAATATTGTTTTAAACACATAGGCAGATTTACAGGAATATAAGAGAAATCTCCATGTGCCGCATACAAATGGGGAGCCGGAAGCTAGAGTGATAAACTGATGCTGAAACTGCAACTGCTGTGGGAACATTTGACAACCTCAACAACAAAGATGCTTAAGTTTTTATGACCATGCAAAGCACGAAGGATAAGGTCCATGTTAAGGTGAGAGTTGTAAGTGCAACCAGTACATAAATTTCGGAAATTCTACACAATAGACCCTTGGTTTAAAAATAAATTGCTGCAACCAAAAGGATACGACCTGGAAAATTTCCAATTTGATCCTGACTTCATGGTGGGTGAAAGTCTCTGGAGAAAATTCACAGCCATAGTTCTCTCTCAAGAGATTCGGTATGAATTTACACCATCTGGATGGTCCCAGAAACTCCAAATCAAGAAATTGTTTTAAAGTGGGGTTGAATTGGTGATACTTCTGGATGTCTGGCAGAAGCAAATGTAAATCCTCTCTCAAAGATGAATCCTCAAAACAAGCCTCAAAATATTTTCACAGATGAAGCCATCAGATAAACATGATATCACAATGTAAAAATACATGAAGTAAAATTCACCAATAAGAAAAAATAGAAACAATAACCAACAGAATTGTCAGAGAGTATGAAATAAGAACATTTAAAGTAATAAATGATAAAATCAGAAACATTAGAATGATACAAAACAGTATTCAAAAATACCAGGAAGTTATAAAAAATGGATTTCTATAAATGAAAAACAAGATCATCACAATTAATGTCTAACACAAGTCAGAAGCTTTAACATGAATTACAAAGACAAAGTTTGTGCAGTAGAAAATAGATCAGTTTTGTGAACTTTCTGTATGTGCTTCACAAGAATATAATCTCTAATTGTTAGAAGCAGGTTCAACATACTTTCTTCAGATAAATTTTTTATGTTAAAACATGTATATACATATTAATGATTTGTCTGCTTCATTTATCAATTACTGAGAAA
>NW_012139413.1:11075042-11077774 GCF_000956105.1 Propithecus coquereli
AAATTTTTTTTTCTTTTTCTTTTATTTCAGCATATTATGGGGTTACAGATGTTTAAGTTACGTATGTTGCCCTTGGTCCCCCCCCCCAAGTCCGTGTTTCAAATATGTCCATCCTTCGGGTGGTGCGCATTGCACTCCTTGTGTATACAAATACCCGTTGAAAAAGCAAAATGTTAAAACTCTTAGAAGAAAATATAGAAACCCGAGGTACAAAAGTATTTGTTTAACAAGATTCAGGAACATATCCCATGAGGAAAACTACTGATACATTTAGCTTCATTATATTTATTAGGTTATTAAGTATGAAATGTCTAATTATCTTAAGTACTAAGTTTGACAGTTGATATCTCCGATATTTCACTGACATTTCCTGTTTTATGTTTATTATGAAGATACATCCTCAGTCTTTCAAACACACCTTTTGCTTGTGATTATCTTTCCAGTTTTTTAGAGCAATTTTTGTGAAACTATTTTTGAATATGAGTTCTGTCATGGAATCAATGCAGCTCAGACAGCTCGAAATATCAACAAAGTGTTTGAGAAGGATGTGGCTAATGAATGTACAGTACGGTGATGGTTTGAGAAGTTCCATTCTGGTGATTTAAATCTCGAAAATGAGCCACATGGGCAACTTGAGACCAAGGTGGATAATGATGAGCTGAAAACTGTAGTGGAAGCAAATCCATCTCAGCCTACGCCTGAATCAGCAGTAAGATTTGACATTACCATTACAACAATATTGGACTATTTGAGACAAATTGGCAAGGTAAAGAAGCTGGATAGGTGGGTTCCGCATGAATTAAGCAAGCATCAGAAGAGATATCATCTTGAAGCTTGCCTTTCTTTATTGTCACAATATAAAGGCAAACCATTTCTATACCATAATGTTACACATGATGAAAAATAGATCTTTTGACAATTGCAAGCATTCAGCACAATGGTTGGATAAAGATGAAGTGCAGAAACACAGTCCAAAACCGAATATTCATCAAAAAAAGCTAATGGTTTCTGTTTGGTAGTCCAGTGCTAGTATTATCCACTACAGCTTCATGAAGCCTGGTTGATCAATTACAGCGGATGTCTACTGCAACCAAATGGACAAAATGATGAAGATGCTTGCAATTAAGCAGCCAAGATTGGTCAATAGAGACAGGCCAATCCTCCTGCAAGACAAACGCTCAACCACATGTTGCACAAACAACGCTGCTCAAACTACAGAAACTGGACTTGGAAGCTCTCTTGTCATCCACCGTGTTCATCAGACCTTGCACCAACTTACTACCACTTCTTCCAGGCTTTGGACCACGTCTTGCAAGGAAAAATACTCAATTCTCAACAAGCTGTGGAAGATGCCTTTTGCGATTTTATCACCACTCTCTCTCCAGGCTTCTTCACTGCTGGCATAAAAAGCTGCCATTAGGATGGCAAAACTGTGTGGATAGTTTAGGCTCATACTTTGACTAATTGTACTGCTTCTTTTTTGAGATATAATAAACTACACTTTTGATTCAAAATCAAACATTTCATATTTAATGACCTAATGAAACTTCTACTTAACAAAAAACTACAAAAATCAAAAGTAAAAGACAAGG
Source organism: Propithecus coquereli (assembly GCF_000956105.1). NCBI lineage: Eukaryota > Metazoa > Chordata > Mammalia > Primates > Indriidae > Propithecus > Propithecus coquereli. Next base: position 11,076,635 of record NW_012139413.1, read on the forward strand.
CTCAAACTGGAAGAAGACACCCGCAATTCTTGAGACCAAATGGTAACATCCAGAATATTTAAAGAACTTACACAGTCAAAGAGTGAAAAATGAGCCAGCCATCGGTGCTGGCCTTATTTCACTTAACATAATATTCTCCAGTCCATCCCTGTTGTCGCAAATGACAGGATCTTATTTGTTTTATAGCTGATAATATTCTGTGTGTATATGTACCACATTTTCTTTATCCATTCATCCACTTATGGACATTTCTATTGATTCCAAATCCTGGCTATTGTGAATGTACTGCAATATATATGGGAGCCCATATATCTTTTCCATATACTGATTCTCTTTCTTTTGGATATATACCAAAAGAAAGCAATGGGATGTTCTCACTCATATGTGGGAGCAAAATATTAAAATAATTGATCTCATGGAAATAGAGAGTAGCATGATGGTTACCAGAGGCTAGAAAGCGTAGCAGGGGTGGATAAAGTAGGGATGGTTAATAGGTGCAAAAATATAGTTAATTAGATAGAATGAATAATATCTGATAGCACAACAAAGTGACTATAGTCAACAATAAGTTATGGTATACTGTAAAATAACTAAAAGAGTGGAATTGAAATGTTCCTAACACAAAGAAATCATAAATGCTTGAGGTGGTAGATATCCCAATTACCTCAAATTGATTATTATACATTGTATGCCTGTATCAAAACATCACATGTACCCTATAAATTTATGCAACTATTATGTACTCATAATAACTAAAAATTTAAAAATTAAAAAAGGAAACAACGGCAAAATGAACAAGCCAATAAAAAGTAGCCAAAATGTAAAAACAGATAATTCATAGAAGAGGAAACCTGGTCCACCAGAACACGCATAGAAAGATGCTTGGCCTCACTGGTAATCATGACTGTACAGTTTTTAAATCACAATGGGATAATATTTCACATCCAACAAATTAGGAGCATTTTTAAAGTGCAAGAATACCAAATTTTGGCACAGACATTGAGCCATGGGAGCTCTCAAATAAATGAAAACTGCTCCAAATACTTTGGAGAGCATTTTGATGTCTCTCTAGTAAAGTTGAAATTAAATATTCCTTTAACCCAGTAATTGCACTAGTATACATACAGTATGGAAGATTCT
>NW_012139413.1:11079465-11107781 GCF_000956105.1 Propithecus coquereli
CCATAGACAATACATAAATACGTGAGTGTGGTTGTATTCTAATAAAATTTTGTTTATTAAAAAAAAAGCATTGGACTAGATTTGGCCCATTGGCTGCAATTTGGCAACTCCTGTCTATAACAGTCAATGGTTTAGAAATCAGTGACTGTGTAGAAAATTGTACTCATTTTTTAAAGAGATAATGCAATATTAAACAATTTATGGTTCTACTCATCAAATATTTAAGCAAAATGAATTTTTTCTTTTACCAAATATTTTTACTACTGACCGAGACATGGGAAGAAAAGAATCCAGTTATATTTGCTATCACATTGCATATATCATACTAGAATTTTCTCTATTTTCTAAAGCAAGTTTAAAGTCAATATCAGTACCTACAAAGCATTATGATAAAATTGGCCAGAGATGAGTTGAGAACAATTTACAAAATGGATTACAGGAGCCATATCATTTATGCAACAGGACATATTGATTATTAAGACAACTCAACAAGCTGTACTGATCAGATTTTTCATGCCAGGATGTGTTTGTTTCGCCACAAAGAAGCCATCGTTTCTCCTGTTCCCTTTGTGAAATTTCAAAGACAAATATATTTTGCTCTGTATTCAGAGAGGTAGCACACTCTTGAAAGAACAGCTGCTGATCACGTTAAGAGCTTTTGAACTGAAAATCAAGGTGGATGAATATTTCAGCTCAATCAAAACACAAAACAAAATTATCTCTTCATTGTGGATTCTCTACAACACCTTTCTCTTTCAAAAACTGAAAATCCTCGGTGAAACTGAACAATAAAGGAACATAATAAACCAGATGCTTTCTTTCATTTTCCTGTTTTATGACTCACATATCCTGAGAGTATAATTTATGTCTATATATTAAATAACTTTTGTTGCCGGCAGCCAAGGCCATGTTTGCTGGGGAGAGAGCTGTGAACTGATAGAGAGCTGGGTTCCAGTTCTTACTCTGCTAATGGCCAGCTGTGTGTCCTTGAGTAGTCTGGGAAAAAAATTATTCCAGAGAATTAGAAGCAGGGTAAAGATCTGTAGACTGTATGGAATCCTATAGGCACAGCTTCACCTGAAACAGGAGAAATATCAGTATTTATCAACGAGCAGATCACCCAGGTGATGTGATGTTTTCTACCCAGGGATCCATGACAATAAATCGGTGTGCCTTGTCAGCCTCTGAGGAATATATGATGTTTCTCTGGAGAAGAAATGCCCCAATCTACTTAAGAGAAGCAAGATGTTGGCTAGGTCAGGAGGGACTTCTAAAGCTCCTGAAGAGGGCTGGTATATCACTGTACAAGGTGCTACAAAGATGCTGGGTGATCTCTGTAGTCAGGGGCATCTGAGCTTCCAGAAGAATTCCCTGGCCCTGGAATTCCGTGGACATCACTACAGAAAGAATAATTTCTGACGAGATCAGGATTGGGCTCTAAGGCTTTTCCAGCAGAGGACAGCAGAGGCAGAACCAGAGAAGGCAAACTCATAGCAGTTAGAGACCCAAGGTAATGAAGGCAATGAATATAACAGTCTAGAGGGCAAAGTTCAAAGTGACTCCCACCCAGAAAACCTCAGAGAGGTTCCCACTATTCTTGAGCAATACACCTTCTGGAACACTGAGGAACTGAGGACCATGGTGTGATATTCAGTTCTATTGAATATTTATGATAATTCTTGATTTTGTCTTCTTAGTTAAACTTTAGATTATAGGCAGTGTGCTTATTTCTAACATATGCACAGAAAAGAATATACACACGCAAACTGGACATGTGGATGTGAAAAAGTTAAACAAACTGCCATACATCTGTTTAAGCAACAGTCCCAAGGACAATATCCCCTTTCTTCTTTAGAGATGCAGTGGTGAGAGGCAAGAACCATTTGAAGAAAAGGTTCACCATTTGGGCAATGGAAGAAAGCCTTCTAGAGAGCACTTAGCCCAGAAAAATATTCATGTTCCTCTCTAAAACTGTGGTCAACTATGAAATGTTTCCCCATGCATTCATGTGGACAGTTCCCAGAGGAACTGGGGAAGGGACTTCAGATTGTGAATGGTCTAATGAAACATCAAATTATTTAAGTACTAAGCCAACCATTTTGGGAGTAAGAAGAAAAGAAATCACAATAAATTGACACAAAGTAAAACCAAGAAGTGTTCAGTCGGATGTAGATCTCAGAATAGTTACAATGCAGGTTGGCCTAGACAGGAAAATGTAGGATTCAAAATGCACCAAAAGAAAAGGATCTACAATACTGTCTTGATCATTTGTGGCTAATAACTTTAGCCTTTACCTGAGGGAGAAGGGGTTTTGAATTAAAAGTAGACCAACACTATATTCTAACACCCAGATCAGTCGAACAAACCCGTAGTTATGAGAAAAACCTATGCTAAGATGCCATTGTCTTTCCTACACACAGGTTCCTAGTATTGTACTTGTATTAGATACAAGTGTCCCGTGGTAGCACTGTAAACCAATTGCTTCTCAGGCATGTATTATATTCAAAGAAAATAAAAAAACTCTCTCATCAGTTATGTGCTAAGTGTTCACCATACTAATGCTAGGATATATTTCTCTTTTTATTTAACAAATTATTATTGAAGAACTTTTTTTACCAAGCACAAGGTGCTGGAAATATAGACTTTTTTTTTAATTTCTAAGTATTACAGGGTACGAACTGTTTTGGTATTTTGGTTACATGAATCCTTTTTATAATGCTTGAGTCATGGTTATAAGAGTACCCATCACTGAGATATTGTTCGTTGTACCCGTAAGGTATATTTTCACTCGTCTTCTCCTGCCCTCTCCCCACAAGTTGATTTCCATTGAGTTTTTCTTCCCTCTGTGTGCTCATCAGTTAGTTCCAGTTTAGTAGTGAGTACATGTGGTGTTTGTTTTTTCATTCTTTAGATACTTCACTTAAGATAACGGTCTCCAGTTCCATCCAAATTGCTATAAAAGGCACTGATTCTTCCTTTTTTATGGCTAAGTAGTACTCCATAGTCTACATTTACCACATTTTGTTAATCCATTCATGAATCGATGGGCACTTAAGTTGATTCTACATCTTTGCAATTGTGAATTGTGCTGCAATAAACATTCGAGTGCTAGTGTCTTTTTGATAAAACGTCTTCTTTTCCTTTAGGTAGATACCCAGAAGTGGGATTGCTGGATTAAGTGGTAGGTCAACTTTTAGTTCTTTGAGGAATCTCCATGCTGTTTTCCATAGAAATTGTACTAATTTGCAGTCCCACCAACAGTGCATAAGTGTTTCTTTCTCTCTGCATCCATGCCAGAATCTATTGTTTTTGGACTTTTTAATAAAGACCATTCTGACTGGAGTAAGGTGATGTCCCATTATGGTTTTAATTTGCATTTCACTGAGTAGTAATGTCGAGCATTTTTTCATGTTTGTTGACCATTTGTCTATCTTCTTTTGAAAAGCTTCTTTTCATGTCTTTTGCCCATGTTTTAATGGGGTCGTTTGATTTTTTTTTCATGCTGATTTGCTTGAGTTCTTTGTAGATTCTGGTTAATGGTCCTTTATCAGATGTATAGCTTGCAAATATTTTCTCCTATTCTTTAGGCTGTCTATTTGCTCTGGCAATTATTTCCTTGACTGTGCAGAAGCTTTTTAATTTAATAAAGTATCATTTATTTATTTTTATTGTTGCTGTTATTGCCTTTGGAGTCTTCATAAATTCTTTGCCTAGGCCAATATCTAGAAGAGTCTTTCCCATATTTTCTTCTGGAATTCTTTGGGTTTCATGCCTTACATTTAAGTTTTTTATCCATCTTGAATTAATTTTAGTAAGTGATGAGAGGTATGGGTCATGATTCATTCTTCTACATGTGGCTATCCAATTTTCCCAGTACTGTTTATTCAATAGGGATTCTTTTCCCCAGTGTGCATTGCTGACTGCTTTGTCAAAGATCAATTGGCTGTATGTGGATGGTTTTATATCTGAGTTTCTCTTCTGTTCAGCAATATAGTCTTGATACAGGCCTGGGTATGCCACCACTAGCAGCACTGTTTATCCAGGAGGGAAACTGAGCAATTTTTATTTACTTAGCAAGGGCAACACAGCTTATATAAAGAGTAAGCTACTTATAACTTGCATTCAGAGTATGGGTTCTGTTGAGGTCAGTTGGTTCCCTCCAGGCACAGTTTCCTACAGAATCCCCTGTGAAGTAGACCCCACCTGAATATTAGATTAAAGATTTTGATATCAGAGTAATCAAAACTAGTAAACTGACCTTACCCTTAACCCCCTTATAGAATTTGTTCTTACCGAGGTTTTTTTATAATCAAGTATACTACATTTTTACACTAGGAGAATGGAAATTACTCATTCTAGACAAGTGGAGGGAGACCATGTCTTAAATTTAGACCAAAGTTCTTCAAATAATAACACCTATATCAGAAGGTCTCAGCCTGACATAGATAGCAATTGGTACACATTTAAACCCTCTGATGAAGCACATATACCCTTTGTTTCTGAATAAAGGTAAAAATCCAGAGGTTTTCAATACCTATTATATGAGGAGCAAGGGGGAAGTTCTATATTAAAAGATGAAAATCCTGGCTTGTATGTCTACCCAGAAGGGAAGCCATCTTAGCACTTCAAAGAGATAAGCTATAAGGGAGCCTTCAGGCAGACCAATATTTTCTTCAAATTGGATTTCTCTAATCCCTGAACTGTGACCAGCAAAGACTTCAGACTGAAAAATTGATTTTTCAACTACACTTCCTGAGGACTCACCAGAGCCACACAGTAAAAGAAACAATAATTCTTCTTTGTCTACTGCATTGATGAAATGAAATCACATGGTATTTTTATACCCACTAGTATAACTGAGAAATAGTCCTGCAATTGGTTACCTCTTCATAGTTAAAATATTATGTTCACTGAGGGAGGAAGGTTGTTTATGTACTATATGTGGGGTGATACCATATACACATATTTTGTTCACTTTTATTTCTGTTAGATTTGTTCAATAAATATTGAACTGTCTGGCCAGCATTTCTTTAAAAGCTTCAAGAAAAGAAGGAAAGTGAAAATAAAGTATGGCCTCAGCCTGATGCTGTAGTATAAACACAGAGACAAATAAAACATGGGTTGAGCCCTCAAGGAGTTGTAATCCAGAGGTGGTTGCATCCTACAAGGATGGCATAAATAATCAAAATAAAGAATTGTTTTGGTAAAAATCTGCTGTGGTTTCTATTTTAATAGTTTTGAATTTGTAGTATTGCATGCCACCGTGTATGGGCAGGTAGACTAGACATATTTCTCAGTCCATCGTAAAGGACAACGTTGTTGAGTTGTCCCCTGCATGCATATCCAACCACCTAGCACAAAAGTGATCTCTTAAGCATTGTAAAAGGAATAAAATCTCCGCCAAGAAAAATGGATATTTTCCTTTATCACTTCCTGCCATCATCTTCCTTTAGCACTTCAAGAAGCAAAAGAAGAAGAGTTTTATTTTTTCTTATACTTTCCAGTCTCTTTTAGAGTCTTCCTTGGTTCTTCCTGAATTTTCACTCATAAATAATCCAACAAGTAAATTCCTTTAATGGCGTGGGCACATGTCATCTGGAGTCATTAATTAAGATACATTTATATTTTAAAATGTTTGTTCCCATTTGGTTTTTAGTTACCTAAAAACTAAAAGTTTTTAGTTATTTTTAACTTCTAGCATTAGATTTTCATTCTTGTCAAAAAAATTAATAACTCAGCAGCTCAGCCATTTTAGCTTTATTATTAAGTTTTAAGCTATGGTGAATTTTAAAAGATTATTCACTCTGTTAGTTTTCATATTGGACTAGGCCCACATAGCATTCACACTTCCACTTAATATGGTATTTAAACACATATACCTCCTTAGAAGATTTTGCAAGCATGTATGCTTTTCTTTAGATAATAAATGTTATTTTTTATAAGAATAGTATTCTTCTGCAAAATAGATGTTACAAAGGTAGAACTGAGACCAATGATCATAGTTTGCAAAGAGATAGATTCAACCTCAGTATATCAAGTCCTTTTTAACAGTCAGTTTTCCAATAAATGGATTGACTACCCATGGGGTATTGGATTAGCCTCTCCAGGAAATTAAGATAGAATCTGATCAATCACTTGGCATTAATTAGAAATTGGACTAAAAGATCTTTAACTTTAAAGATCCTGAAGTGTGGAGTATTAAGACTCAAATAGAATTTCTGAATTTATTTTTTCTTAAATCAGTCTCTAACAATCAGATATGTTAGTAGATAGAAAAGACTTTTTAAAATAAAATTTTAGAGTGCTCAGCCATTTAGAGTAAAGACACTTCTAAAGATCAAAGCCTTACAGAGGGTGTGAGATATACTTGCTTTTCATAAAAAGAGAAAAGTGTCTGCTAAAGTCCATATGCTAAGCTGACTTTATGATGGTTTGTCCTACAGAGAAAAAAAAATAGTTTTAACAAGTAGAAACTAGAGCCCACTCTCTGGTAAATTAGATGAACAAATAATAGTCCTATGTATCTTAATAGTAATTCTTATTCGTATACAAAGTCACTTTCAGATAAATGCATTGAAGACATGGGGAATGCATGACTTAGGAGGTTTAAGCTATTTCTAGAGAAGCAGTTACTATTTGGGGCTGATACTGCTATGAAAATGCAATTAAACAATGAACAAGAGATTATGAATACAGGGCAACATGACTGTGGCTACTTTCTCATCCTTTTACAACTTTACATAATTTAGAGAAAATGTATTTTTAAAGCACATAGAGCAATTAGTTTATGTCCCATAAATAATAATGCCACATTTATTTGTTCTTCAGAAGTTTTAAATCATGTTTAAGTTAGTCGCTGACCTTCTGAGACTTAGAGATAGCTTTGCTTAAATAAGATCTAGATTCCGTTGCAGTCATACCAGTAAGAATTAGTAAGAAATTTTATTCCCTATGTTTAGACAAGCACGTGAAAAATAGCTTCAGATATTAGAACCAAGGACAAAAAGTTTTGGTTCTGGGAAGAGATTGGTTCATAGAGATCAGATGCCTCCACGAAGTGTGCTGGGTTCTCTGATTCCAGAAGGTCAGAAGATGAAATGGCCAACCTCTGAAATGAGGAAAGAGCAGACAGACAAGAGATCAGGGGAATATCTATTAGCAACCCAACTGGGCCTGAAAACCTACGAAATTATGCATCAGTAAGGCAGGTACTCAAGTAATATTCCTTCTATTTAAAATACTATAATTGACAACTCAGCCGAGCAAGCTCAAGAAAAATATCAATTCAGCTAAAGGGGTTGAAAAGCTAGAGTTGATCAAGAAAAACAATCAGAACAGATATCTTGTGACACAGAACTACTAGAAAAGATAAATTAAGAGCTGAATAAAAATACATGAACCTGAGAATTTTTCAAGTGAACCATAAAGATTTCCCAGAGCTAAAAGATATAATTTCCCAAATTAAAAATTCAACAGATGAGTTGAAGGATAAGGCACTTATGAGGCCCAAATTAGTGACTTGGAAGATTAAGTGTCAGAAATTTCACATTATCTTTAAGTACAGAGCAAACTACAGAGATAAAAATCACCAGGGGAAAATAAAATATGAGAATTAAAGAATAGATTGAGAAGACTTAACATGAGAATACTATTAGTTCCAGAGGAAAAACAGGAACAGATGGAAGAAAAGCAAATAAACAGAAGAAGGAAAATTTCCCAATGATGAGGGGAGAGACCTGAGTCTACAAATTCAAAAAGCTCACTAAGGGCTGGATTAATGAGAAAAAATACACAATTAAGCATACCCTGGTAAACTGCCTGATCTCTAAAAGCAAATTTAAAAAAAAAAATCTTGCATACTTTCCAGCTGAAAAAATAACTCAACTAAAATGGAAATTAAAGTCAGACTGAGGGTGGCATTATAAAATAGAGGAATAGAAGCAGTCTGGCTTCACTCTCCCACACAGAAAACCAAAAGCAACTATCCAGTGCCAAGATTATCACCAGGAATATCCCAGAACTCAAAACTGAGGCTATGATGATCCCAGGGGCCACAGAGAAATGAGAAACTGAGAGCATGAGGTAAGAGAAATGGACCTCTCTAACGCCTATCCCCCTCCCTAAGCTACGGGGTACCACCCAGAAAAGTTCCCCTGGATTCATGGTTTCTTCACTAGAAAAATTAATATTGAGGCAGGCAGCCAGCTTCCCCACCATCTTGGGTTCCTTTACAGAAAAACTGTTCATGCCTCAACTCATGGAAAACATCACAAGAGTCAGCAGGGTGAATAATCTTGAGAGTACCTAGAGATATAGGGTGAAGGTGAGGCTAGCAACCTCCAGCACACAAAACTCAGCAGCTGCTCTTCATCTCAGCCAAAGGAGATGCCAAATCATAGAGGCCATTTATCAACACCATGTTGTAGGAGTTATGCTCCATAGGTCTCCTGGGCACAAACCCTTAGCCAGCCTTCCCAGATAGCCAGGGTATCTCGTCTGGGATGGGCTCCAGACTTTTGTGAGAGCTACAAGAAATCTGGACCTAGGGTACCATCTAGTGCTGAAAAGGAGGCAGTAATCTCAGGCTAAGGGAACTCAACAGTCAATCTACCTAAAACCTATAGACAGGCATACTTTGGAAAAAAACAAACCAAACCAGACAGCAAAGACTGGAAAAATAGCTAATCCTTCAATGCAAAGACATAAACATGCATCCATATAAATAAGAGCAAACATGGAACCATGACTTTTCCAAATGGACAAAACAAGGAGCCAATGACTGACCCTAAAGTGACAGCAGTGTGTGAGCTCTCGGGTCAATAATTCAAAACTGCAGTTTTGAGGAAACTCAGCAAACTCAAAAATAACACAAAAAAATTTAAAATTTATCAGAGAAATTTAACACAGATTGAAATATTATAATAAAAAAATCAATACAATGACCAAACTGAAAAATGCACCGAAGAGGCTCAACAGCAGACTTGATCAAACAGAATAATCAGTGAGCTCAAAGACAAGCCATTTGAAAATACACAGAGGAGAAAAAAGGAAAAAGAGTAAAAAAGAATGAAGAATGCTATGAGATGAAGAAGACAGCCTTGAAAGACCAAATCTAAAGATTATTGGCCTTCAAAAAAAAGTTGAGAAGGAGCAAGGGGTAGAAAACCTATTCAAAGAAATAATAACAGAAAACTTTCCAAACATAGAGAAAGATACCATAGAGAAAGATCACCAAAAACATTCAGCCTAAATACAACTGCCCATGGCATAAAAGAATAAAACTCTCAAATGTCAAAGACAAAGATAGGACCTAAAAAGCCACAAGAGAAGAGAAGCAAATAACATATAAAGGATCTCTAATTTGTCTGGCAACAGACTTCCCAGTGGAAACCCTTCAGACTAGAAGGAAGTGGGATGACTATTCAAATTGCTGAAGAGAAAAAACTTCCAAATGAGAATACTGTACCCAGTAAGGCTATCTTCAAACATGAAGGACAATTAAAGACTTTTCCAGATCCCCCCCTGCCAAAAAAAAGCTGAGGGAATTCATCACCACCAGACTAGTTTTATAAGAAATGCTAAAGGGAGCTCTTCAATCTGAAAGAGAAGGACACTAACATGCAAAAATAAAACTTCTGAAGGTATAAAACTCACTGGTAAAAGTAAATGCACAGACAAATTGAGACTAATACTGTAATTGTGGTGTATAAACACTTATATCTTTAGTATGAACACTAAAATACAAATCTATCAAAAATAATAATGACTACAACAATTTCTAAGAGATAAAGCAATATAAAACATGTAAATAGAGACAATAAAAAGTCAAAATTTGAAGAGAATGGAGTTAAAGTATAAAGTTTTTTAGTTTTTTCTTCCTTTTCTTTGCAAAGTTGTCATAAGTTATTACAGTTATTGTCATAACTTGTTATAATTATAAGATTTTTTTGTAAGCCTCATGGAAGCCTCAAAATGAAAACCTATAATAGATACATTAAAAATGAAAAGCAAAGAACTAAAACATACTACCAGAGAAAGTCACTTAACAACAAAGGAAGACAGTAAGGAAAGAAGAAAAGAAGATAAAAGTTACAAAACAACCAAAAAGCAAGTAACAAAATACTAGTAAGTCCTTACCTATCAATAATAACATTAAATGTAAATGTACTAAATTCTCCAATTAAAATCACACTGGTACCAGACATCTCACCTTCAGCCTGGAGTAACTAGTAGTCGGTGGAATAACATCCAAGAACCACTGAAAGAAAATTATTATACTCCAGGAATCCTACACTCGAATGATATATCAATTACTGGTTCAGGTGCAAGAAAAGTATTTTAGTATATACAAAACTTCTAAGAATATATCACCTATGTACTACCAGTGAGAAAAACACTTTATAAAATTCCCTAATTAAAAAAAAATCAATAAATGTTAACTATTTGTATTATTGTTCCTAAACTATCTCACCAAAAGCAAAGAAATTAAGTAAGATAAAGAATAGTAAATATAATCTAAATGTAAAAAATAAATACAATGGAAATGTACTTCCAAATTAATAAGTGCATTTGAGCATGTTTTCCATGCTTTTAGGCCTTTGGATGTCTTTGCTGGAGTGTTCGTTCATATGCTTTGCTATTTTTTTTCTGTTGAGATATTTGTCTTTTTAATGTCAATTTATAAGAGCTCTTGTTATTTAGATGTTTACCTTTTCTCTATTGTCTGTATTACAATTGTTTCTAGACCTATTAATTTCTAATTACATGGTATTATGCCCAGAGAATATGACCTATAAAATATTTACTTTAAAAGAATTCCATTAGGATTATCTGTATGACCAAGAATACTAATTTTTGTAAATATCGCCATATCAAACTTTATTGGCTACTACCCTTCTCAAGCAAAAGAACCTATATAAACAAATTAGCTTGTGTGAGTTGACAACAGTAAAGAAATAAAAATAACTTTTAAAAAAGAAAACTATAGATTATTTCTTTATTAAGAACATAATACCATAAATACACATAAACAAAATTTCATATTCAATTTTTGAGAAGTCACAGACCTACCCAGGTGCGTTCATAGACTTCTGGGTCTACTGCCAACAAGTAAGCACATACAGGCATGTATATTCAAACCTCACTTCAGTAGACAGCAGGCGAAAGTTGAAGGAAACAGGTAGCATCCCTACTTCTATTCAATTACAATATTCTAGAATACTTGTGGAAATAGACTTTTAACAATGTGCCTCAAGATAGGGTAGTTTTCCGGTCACAGGGATTTACAGTTCTTGCTTTTCTAGCACAGACCAGTGCATACCCTGATTTGGCTGATTGCTGGTCATAGCCTGCTAGTGAACAGCTGAGATTTCATAATGGGAAAGTCATAGCAGAAGTTTCCTTTGTTTCTTGGGAATTTGAAAAGCAGGAACATGAACAAAGGAATGACCAAAAACTTTATCTCACTGGAAAACATACAGCAGAAGAGGCAATCCTACGAAATTAAAGAAATCAAATTAGACAAGGAAGGGATAGGAGAAACTTGATCTCATAATTAGAGATTTTATTTTAATTGAAATGAGACCACAAAGAGAGGCTTTTGAATAGTTTAGTGGGAGCCCTTTATCAACAAAAGTTACTGCAGAAAAAAAAAAAAACTAATATTTTAGAACAAATAGAAGGCAAGTTAGGGTATCTGAAAGCAAATAAAGAGAAAAACATAAATGATAGTGCCTTACTATGAAATTGAAAGAAAAATAGAAGAAAATAGAAATATTATTTAGAAAGAAACTACAAGATCCGTTGATAGTGAAGCTATAAAAGACAAAGTGATATAAATATATACTCCATCCACCTGCCAACACCTCATGAATTTTCTGAAAGTGCTATTTCTAATATGTTACCTTTCTGTCCCCAAAGGGGAAAACTTTATTCTAGAATCGTGAAATAAGGTCTAAATTCCTTATCTTGAAATTTAAGATTTTCTGTCATGTAGTTCCAGACTATGTTTCTCAAAACTACCTTTAAAAATAATTCTGATGGCAGGAATCTTGCTAGTTTCCATTCCACAACTCAGCAGATTTAAAACTAATTTTGTATAGTTCAATCTTGGTCAAGAACAAGGCTTTCTTGTCCCACCACCTCCTATCTAGGTGCTCCACCTTCCTTTCTAGCATGGGGAGATGTGTCAGGGTGGGAGTTAGAGAAGTTAATGAGGGTCCTTCACACCCAGATGCAACACTGTCCATGTGGGATGGCTCACCAGGGGCATCAGACCTGGAGACACAGGTAAGATAAGCAATGGATGGCCCATGGGCTGACCTTGGCACTGTGTTGGCTTCACCTGAGGCTATGCCCCTTTTTGAGAAGCAACGGGAGCCCAGCCCCTCTTCCCCCAGCTTCTGATTATTTTTCAACTCATTTCTCTGAGTCAAGAAGCCATCTACATGTATGACTCCGAATCGTTTGTATCATACTTAATTTGCCCAAATGTTGAGCATTTGCAACCACCATGATTCCTCAGTGAACGAACAACTCCAGACTCTTACCTAGTTCTGACATAGTTCAAGCTGTAGGAAAGAGGAAGCCCCTTCTGGGGTATAAGTGGAAGGAGGAACCCACAAAAATAACCGTGAAATAGTATACCAGTTTGCCATGCAGTTACTTCATATGTCCTAAATTTTAGACATGATTGATTCATTCTCTAGCAAGAAATATTTCACTGTGTCTGTGGTAGCTCAGTCTACTTTTTGGTGTCGAAGCCACACTTACGTGCTTAGCTTTTTCATTGCCTCATTTTCATTATCTTTCTTACCATTCCACTTCAAATTTCATGTCCTATAGCCACACTCTACACACTTTTATCATCACAACTGTCCTCTACCCAAAATATTAAATGTAACCACCCTGACCACAATGCCAGAGGCTAAATTTACAACCCTGGTTCATCTCAATGTCTACCTTTTCCATAAATACGCAGTACCTGGACTGCTGTTTCATCACTGCTAGAGAAAAATCACACAACCACTTAGATTCATATCATTAAAAATTCATGGCCTCAAACTTTAACTGTCCAGCAATTCTACAGTTCTTCTTTAGGAAAATCTCTCCCCTATTCTCCACAGTGACTATTTTTATACTTTTCCACCTTCCTCAAACCTCTGAACCAGATGCTGCTCACTTTGCTCTCAGCAAACGCCCTGACCTGCTGTTCATAAAGAAAATAGAAACCTTCAGTGTAGAATTACCTCAATTCCTCCACCAAACCCACAACTTCATCTGCTTCTGAATATGCACCCACATTCTATCCCCCTTCCTTTGCTATAATTACAGAAATTAACATGTTCTTATACATCATTATTCTCTTTTTCATGTATTATTTTGAAGAGATAAACAGGAGTTTCTGCTGAATAATATTGGAAGCTCCCTCCACATTGCCTGGCAAAAAGGTAGCTGAGATTAGTGGCTCCTCATTCTCTAACAGGAGAAGTTTGTATTATTTTCAACTTCTCACAGGTGTCCAAGTTCTATCAGACCAGGGATTTGATATCCATGATAGCTGATAGCCATCTGCAAGGTATCTATGTGTGACTCCCCTAAGTAGTTGGTACCCAAATCCTGACTGCATGTTATTTGCTCTCTCCATCTAGTTCAAAGGATAACAACAGGAAAGTTAGAGCCCCTTCCTGAAAGCATTGCTGCACTGTAGGGCCAACTGTACTCAGGAATAAGGCATATATGAATCTAATGCATTTCAGCACAGGGTCTCTTCTTTAATCATTGTGCAAGAACAAATGGGGTCATCTTGCTCCAGGGATACAAGTTTCCCTTGATACTTCTTGCCTTTGATACTATCCACCTCAGTCTGTCCTTATGAGCACATATTCATTAAGCATCATAGCTGAGAGTACTGCCAGCTTAACAGATTCAGGGAAGTGACAAACTAGGGTAAGGTGTTGTTAGTACTGAGAGCCGTCTCGTTAGACACGGTCTCCCTGGAATGCTAAATTAAAGCAGGGAGAGTAGAGCCAATCTGCCTTTGTAGAACTTTAGGAGATTACAATGACTTTTCTTTTTTGTCTTGTGAGCTAAACAATGCAATATCTCAAGTCATTTATCTGTAAAGTAGCGATAGTATTAACCTCACGAAGATCTTAATTTAATTAAACGGGTTCACGTATATTAATACGAAACACTTAGGCGGTACCTGTCACACAGTAAGTTCTCAGGAGAAGGAGCTCAAGCAGGGGGGCTGCGGGTTAGGGGATGTGTGAAAAACTACCTAATGGGTACAATGAATGCTATCTGGGTGACGGGCACACTTTTAACCCTGACTCGAGCATTACAAAAGCGATCCACATAACCAAAAACATTTGTACCCTTGTAATACTTTGAAATAAAAAAAATGCAAAGCACACCATACACACTGTTAAGTGTTTCCCAAATCCTTCACATCTGACAACCTCTCCTGGGGAGTAGAGACCTCACCACAAGAGGCAGTAACTAACATCTGTGACCTTCACTACAATTTTAAGATGTTTATTTAATGGTGTGGTGGGTCTCACTCTGCATCTTACCTCCTTCAGGGCTCTTAGTATCTTGTAATATAGAGTTCCAGGTCATTGGCAATGGAAAAATCCCCAACGTGGAGCTAGGTGCTCTGCAAATTCTGACATCAAGATCTGACCTCCCCAACATGCAGCTTTGATAAACACCAAAGTGACATACATCATAAAAATCATAGCTCAAACCATATCATAATCACAAAAGCAGGCCGAAGTAAAAGAGAACACAAGATGGTGAAAAGTAATAATAGCCCTGCACCGGAGAACAAACAAAGGACAACACAGGCCATGCTGGGCTAAGCAAAGGCTTAAATGGGTTGAGTACAATTTTGTTTAAAAATCTCATTTTTTTAACCTTCCCTGGGGTAGGAGATTGAATGAATGAATTTAGCCAGCAGTTAGACTGATAATATGATTTCTTGGCAATCCATCAGCACTAATTCAATAAGATGGGCAGCTGGCACCCACTCTGACTTCTCCACCTGTGAGGTATCAGATGGTTCCAAAATGGACTTTCCGTGGGACTGCAGGCAGGGGCTAACCGTGTGGTAATTCAAGAACCTAAGAGGTGAATTCTACCTGGTGTTTTTTAACATGTCAGTACATTTGATAACAAATGATTAGTATCCATCTTCCAGCAGTTTAGGGCATGTCATTTCCTCCAGTTTCCACAGTATTTTGCTCTAACTCCATTATCATTTGGATTTTAGTTTACTTCTATATAGGTGGTTTTTCTTGGTTTTACCGTTTTCTCACATGTGCTGTGAACACACACAATGGACTTCGAATCAGAGCATTTGATCTCTCCCTGTGCTTAACTTTCCAGGAAGATGTCACAATTGCCCCTTCACAGTAATCAAAGGGCACTTGTATCTCTTCCTCTGAAAAAATCACAGCTCCCAGGTGGGGAGGCAAAAGGAGATGGCGCATCTCTCACATCCTTGGTTTAATGTGAGAGTGAGAAAAGATGAAAGAAGACGAAAACAGACTTCAAAACACGCAGAAAACTCCTGTCTTTACAAAGGAAGAAAATAATGGTATTCAAAACACTACAGAGCAAGGTAAGCTGTGTCTCTAACTCCCAAACAAATAAAAGACCTTTCACAAAGGAAATCTTATGTGACCTGAAACAATAGACCTCTATACAGTTCAGCAGTTGGTTTTATAGCTAAAATAGTCAAGCTTTACCTTCACACACTCACAATTCTGGAACATGAAACGTTGCAATCCCCATTCTGTTCACATTTTTGCCACCCCATAATTTCCTCAGTCCATTGTGAAAGTACCCTATATTAAGCAACTCAAATTTCCTCAATTTTTAATTTCCTAAATTTAAATCAAGAGGGGCTGAAGATTACATACCTAGTCTGTTATGAACTTCTTAGGCTTAAGTGAGAGATTTCATATTCCATGCAAATAGAAACCAATGATGAATTTACGATACAAGTTTTATTTTTTTTAATTAAGAACTTAAAAACAAGTTGAAAAAAATTTGGAAAGCTTTGAAGAGAGCCAAAACAGATTTACTGGAGAGAGTTTCGGAGCTGGAGTATAAAGTTTAGGCAACGTCAAGAGGATCTGGGACCTGGGTATTAGGCATTAGAACTAATTTGGAGGGAACATGTGGGAAGAGCAGGTGGTGGAGAGGGAAGGATGGAGCAGGTGGAGTGTAGTGTCTGGAGAATAAGGTGCCTTGTGGCACAACTGGTGATGATTGTCATCAGAGAACTATTAATAACTGGTGAGGTGAAGCCCCTGCAGGAAGAGGGTGCACTGCCAGCGGGTAGCTGGAACACTGGGAAACAGCAGGCAAGACTGGCCATAAGGAAAAGCCCTCAGCTCCTGAACTGTGGTGTGATTTTAGTAACTGAAAGAAAGTGGAAAGAGCAAGTCATTGTTTCAATAAAACAACAATTCTTACAGACTATCACCACCAACAGAGTTTTGCTAAAAGACTGTGGAGCATTAGGTCTTGTACTTCACAAAGGAAACTGGTGCTTGAATTACATAGTCTTCCCAAATTCTCCCAGCTGGTGAGTGCCAGAGACACATTTATCGAAAGGCAGACTTACTCAGATCCGGAACTCTTAAACACCACGCTTTATTCTACCATGCCAGAAAGTGCAGAGGTACAGGGATCTCAAGGAATGAAGCACAGGTTGTGATCCTCATATACTTGTATAGAAGTTTCTGCTTACATAATCTTACACATAAGGAAACACAGATAAAAAGGACACAGCACTCTAGAATTTACAAAGCACTTTCACCTACAGTGATTTGAGAATCAAGATAGAAACCTAGATATTAGGTTCAGTGTTCAAAGACCTAACAGAATCAGCAAGTTCTGTTTAGGATGACTTGAATACTAAGTCATCCTAAAAATATTTACAATTACATAGGAGAAAATTTTTAAGACCTTGTGTTAGGCAAATAGAGTCTAGATATGATACCAAAAATATGAACCATAAAATAAAAAATTATTAAATTGAGCTTTACAAAAAAAGACTTTTACTCTGTGAAATACACCGTTAAGAGAAGAAAAAGACAAGCCATATTAGAAGAATTTATTTGCAAATCATATATCTCACAAAGGACTTTTATACAGAAAATGTGGTAAAAAAGAATAAACTCTCAAAATTCAACATTTAAAACAAGTCACTTAATTTTTAAAACGGGCAAAATATTTTAATAGAGGCTTCACCAAAGAAGACATGCAAATGGAATATAAGCTCAACATCATTAGTCTTTAGGACAATGAAAAAATTGAAACCACAATGAGATACAACACACATCTATTTAAATAGCTAAAATCAATAGAAATAATAATATCAAGTCTGGCAAGGATGCAGGCAACTGGAGCTCTCATACATTGCTGTTGGGAAGGCAAAATGGTACAGCCACTTTGGAAAACAGTTTGGCTGTTTCTTATAAACATACACTTACTGTATGACCCAGCAATCCCACTCTTGATATTTACACAAGAGAAACAAAGACTTACATTTACAAAAATAGCTATAAGCAATGTTTTAAGTGCTTTATTCATAATTACTAAAAAAATTGGAAACAAGCAAAATGTCCTTCAATTAGTGAAACAAGACATACACTCAATGCAATATTGCTTAACAAAAAAAAAGGAACTGATAAGTGCAACAATATGAATGATTCTCGAATGCATTATGCTAAGTGAAAGAAGCCTGATTCGAAGACTATATGCTGTATGATTTCATTTATGTGGCATTTTGGAAAAGGCAAGAATTGTCAGGCAGAAAACAGATCAATGATTGTCAGGGACTGGAGCAGAGGAAGGGCTGATTATGAAGAGGCAGCATGACGGAATTATTTTTTTGATGATGAAACTCTTCAGTATCTTGATTGTGGTGATGGACACAGGACTCTGTGTGTTAGCAAAACATATGCCATTATACACCCCCCAAAAATGTTTACTGTAAATTAAATAAATTTAAAAATAAAGAAAAACTTTAAAAAGTGGTTACATAATTTTACTTTTGCAGAATAAACTCTGTGTGTGTGATAGAAAGAAAACACGTGTGTGTGTGTTTGTGTGTGTGTGTGTAGAAAGAGAGATTTTGCCAAAAAGGTGAATATTTTATGAAAGTATGGGAAGCACAGGCCATTCCCTCACACAGCGTCTTATGCAAAATAGTCATTCAATAAGTTGAATCGTTAAGTCAAAATGAATAAAAGAATAACAAACTATGCAAGTTACTTCAGATTAACTTCATTTACAAAATATAAATAACAAAATTAAACAATTAATGCCATTTATAATTGCCTCCGTAATGATTCCCATCAAGTTCTTTGAAATTGTATCACTTTATACACGCCAAACTTGGAAAGTTACATAAAAGCAACAAAGCCAACTCAATTAATTTATTAACATATTTAAAATTCAGGATACCAATGATAATTTTGGTTGTCACTTTAAGTAGCAATTTAAAAATCATAATAACGGAAAAGAAGACTAAGACTTATGCATGTTATGTATGATTATGATTTTCTGGACATACTAAAATTCATCTTTATTATAATTGATGAATATATAATACCTAAAATCACTTTAGAATAATATGGATACAATGAAAGTATATCAAAGGAATAATATTTCATATACTGAGTGCACATTATATTTTTTAATCCAAATTTTTGTAGAATGATTCAAGTCTACTTTAAAAATTAAATTACTTGTAAAGAATACAAATTACAGTCATTATCATGATTTGTTTTAAAAACATCATTATAGCTTAAGTTTCATGTGAAAGAAATCAACTACAATTCAGAAAGCAAAAGAAAGTATTGGGAAAACAATCTAGGTGTGATATTAGCAGATATATTTCACTTCTGAACATGGATAAATGTCAAACGAAATTATCTTTTTAAAGTATAAACTTTTACGAGATTATTTTAACTTAAAAAATAGCTACGGCTGTTAGTACAAAAGTCTAATAGTGTTTATTGACATGCACTGAATTGGAAAAAAAAGATATTGGGGGAAATGAAAAGTATACACATTTGATTGAATTTTAAGACAGTGCATGTTACCCAAGCTTATTCCTTAGTAGGAAGGAAGAATCTGATTAATAATGAAGCCACTCCCCAATCTCAGAGAGTGCAGCAAAGAATAAAATTAATTCAAGAAAAAATATTTAAAGCCCTGACTCAAGCCATATATCAAAAACATTTTTAGCCCTTTAATATTGTGAAATTTAAAAAATTATCTTGCTTTGCAGTTACCAGCCCCAATTTTAATTTTGCCTTGTATCATCAAGTTTTGTTTTCAAGATAGCCAATGCAACCTCATGTATTAATACTTATGTTGCTATGTCTTTTGGTAGCAACTTAACAGATATCCCTAATAAACAGTAAAGCAATGATTATATCCAACATTTTTTTTTATCTAGAATAATTAGTTCAGAGTTTACCTATGAGACAATAATGTATTTTATAGTGATTACTAATATTTTCTTAGGAGGCCAGTAAACATTTTTGGGTAGGAATGGATCAGACAAAAGTTACATTAACTTATCTAAAATGCAGGATTCAAAAATTTGGAGAAAATGTTAATTCTTGTGTGACACATCCAAGATGATGAAAAATTATGTGTAGTGGATTGATTGTTATTGGTGCCACAATATAAATAGAATTTTCCTCCCATAAAATCTCATCTAACAAAATTTACATTTCTTCTCACCTTTTTCTATAAAAGTGGTTAATGGCCATGTACCTAGACTGTGCAAGTAAAGATATTACTTTATGGAAAATCACAGATTATTCATCTTTGTATATTCGGCACCTAGCACAGTGACTGGCCTGTAGTAGATAATAAAAGTTTACTGGATTAATGGGAAGCGTGAATAAATTCTATGTAAAAAAAAAAAAAAAGGTGGAATCCCTAGCAATATCCTGTTGCCTCTTTGACTTCCACTCAGGTTCTCTTATTTTAATATTTGACTTTAAAAAACAAAATTAGGCTTTTAGAACATTATGCTATTTTAAGTAAAATGAATATTTTATTCTTGAGGGGTGGGAAAATTTTCATATACTGAATGTATGAGTAAAACTTTATACAAATTTTCTGGTGGTAATTTACCAAGATTTTTTAAAGCCTTAAAAATGCATATATGCTTCAATCTAATATTCTCATTTCTTGGAATTAATACCAAGAAAATATTTAAGAGTTACGTAAAAATTTCCATGTGTTTTTAATAATAATATGAAGCTGGAAACCATCTTCTAAATATATAATAGTAAGTAATTTTTTAAATAAATTAGGGCAAAATCACATAGTGAAATATTTTTGAGTTTATTAAAATTATGCTGTGTTTTATGGAAACTTGTCTTTTATATATTAAGTGAAATATTTAGTTCAAATTGAAATGTATAGTGTAATCTCATTTTTATGCAAGTACGTGTATGTGCATTTATACACAGAAAAGTGGTGACTCTAACTTGTTAATATGGTTATCTATATACGGATGGATTTTACTTTTCTTCTTTTTCCTATCTAAATTTTATAATTTTGTAACAGTGGACCTGTAATGCAATTGACATAAAAAATGCAAATAAGAAAATAAGAAACAGATGCTCAAAACAAGATAGCGACAAGGCCACTCACAACCACAAAAATGACTAGTTTGCCCCTCTTGTGGGTAATCTGGGTAATTGCTACTTCCTTACCAATGCAACTCTAGCCCTGCTATGATCCTCTCACCTGTCAGATAAAACAAAGAAATCTAATCATCAAGCTGTCCCTGTTTCTTGATAGTATCTGACCCAGAATGAGTTTCTGCTCCTCCCAACAGCCCCTCCCTTACTGAGGTGCTTTCACGTTTACACTCGAATGCATTCTCAGACCCCGCGGCACCAAGCCAAATAAACCCAGCTTTGTGACTATGAGTGTGTCCGTGGTGGTCTTTGGTTGTTTCTTGTGTAGTGGTGATGGTGGTGGCAATGGTGTTGAAAGTGATGGCAGTGATGATGGTGATAATAACACTGGTCATGTTGGTGGTGGCAGTGGTTGTGATGGCAGTGATGCTGGTAGTGGCGATGGTGATCCTGGTCAGGCAGTGGTGATAGAGGTGGTAGTGCATGAGTTAGTTTTTTTTGTTTTTTTTTTTTTTTTTCCATGAGTTAGTTTTTAAAACTAGTGGTATCTGGATCCCAAGAAACCAAAGAAAAATTTTCTCTTGTACATAGTACAGTAATATTATTTAATATAAGTCCTATGACTCCCAGCACACGAGAGGCAAAGAAAGAAATATAGTAAGGTAGAAAGAAACTATGTTAGGGGCCAAGAGCTATAGGTTCTAGTCCTGGCTCTGCCATTAGTTTGCTTTGTTACCTTGAGCTAATCACTCAACCTCCCAGGACCTCATTTAATTTATCTGTGAAATGAAGTTTACTGGATTAATCCCTAAAGCTGTTTGTGTCTGCTTTTCCCAAGTTATGAAGTCAGAGGCCTAGATTAGATCATGTATAGCCTAGGTCTACTGGCTGTTTTTATAAAGAAAATTTTATTGGAATATAGCCATATTCACTTATATATTGTCTACGGCTGCTTTCGCATTACAATGGCAGATCTGCGTTGTTGCAACAGTAACTGTATAGCTCAAAAAGCCTAAAATATTTATTATCCAGTCCTTTACAGAAAAATTTTGTGGACCCCTGGTCTAGGGTTACGTTAAATAGGAGTTTGGCGTGTTGAAGATATAGCTTATTAGCAGAAGGTATGTTTCACAAGGTAGGGATTTTAGTCTATTTTGTTCATTAGTATATCCTTAGTGCTCATGATCATGCCTAGTGTCTAGTAGATGCTGAATAAATATTTGTTAAATGACTGTGCGCATTAGAATGAATGAATAAAAGAATTGTAGCCTCTGCAAGTCTGAAATGTTTTATTCATCAGTATCTTTCCTGTTTTGGCAATGTTTCTATTTGCTGTAGAATTTAAAATATATCCAGATGGAAGGAAGTCTATATATAATACTCATCTTCAGTGTTGTCATATAGCATGCCCAACGTATATAGTTCCAACTACATAACAGACCTTAGCCTGAAGTGAATTCCAGCATAAATTCCAAATACAGTAGCAGCATACAATATCTGATCCCACTCAGAAGGCAAGTATGAATTAATAAAAGCAGATTCTTATATTTCTAGAAAACACTTCTTTAGTTCAGAAAAGATAAAGTCAAGTAAAAATGGAAGAGTTATCACATTTATCATCGTAGTACTAGTATCCATTGTTTTCAGATTTCTAAAAGTAAAGTTTGTTGATCTTTCTTTTGTTTTATGTAGGCACATGAAATGAAGGTCACCAGCAATGTACCCAAAGTCAAAAGCTTAGGTTAATGTAGTTTGCATTTTCTGTTTTTTATATACTGGTATATCCAATAAACTTCTTTTTTAAGAAAATGCATTCTCATTTTTTTTTACTTCATAAACAAAAATGTGTCCATTGTATTGCATATACGGTTTTTATTTTGTTTATTTATTTATTAAATATTTATTTCGTATGCCATCACAGATGGTAGCAATGAAAAATACCTACTGAATAAAGAGCACAGTCTTTGGAATCACAGATCTGGTTCAAATTTCCAGCCCTACAGACTTACTAGCTCTGTTGCTCTAGGCAAGCTACTTAATTTCACTGTGCCTCAGTTCCTTCTTTTTAAAATGTGGTTAATAAAATTTACCTTATCTACTAGGTCAGGGCAATAAATAAGATGATATATTTAAAGAGCCTAACACCTTTTTTCTGCACATAGCCCACACTCAAAAGGTATGCAACTATTATATCTACTTTGATTATATCATATATTTAAATGATGTGTATTATCATATGTCACATAATTATTTTATGGCTTTTATAGCATATCTGTGAGAACATTGATTGCAAAAGGGAAGAACAAAATGTTTTAAAGTATTATCTGATTTGAGTCATTTCTACTTTAGAGTTTAATTTTAATCTTTTGTAGGGTCAGCAACACACAAAACACTTTTCTAATTATGAGTCTATTTTTTCTTTGAAAAGAAAGTCTGTTACATTGGTTCACCAGTATTCTTCCCTAATAATGATACCAGGGAGAGTTGCTGTTTCTATCTCTCAAAGAGGTCACAAAGGGTCAGCATTGCTTCAGGAACTTTACTAAATAAAGCCACTCATTCCCATCTGGGCATAGAGTGGATGCTTCTAAAGTGCATGTTAAGAGGACACGGCAAATATGCATTGATTGCTGATATCATTAAAGAGTGTAGAAGAAGTGCTTTTATTTCATTAAAGAGTGCACTGTAAAATTCTGAGTATTTACAGAGTCCTTATTCAGAAGATAGTTTTCCTTATCGGTATAAAAACTACCAGCATTATCTTGAAATTATGAACCATTTTTTTAAAATTTAATTCCAAAAATATATGGTTGTCTACTATAGGTAGATTGTACTATGTGCAGTGGAAGAAATAAGGATGAACAATGCAAATTTCTGGAACACTAGCTTTCTTTTCCTGTCTGTTTCTACTCCTTGTTTAATATTGGAAGGAGCTTAGCTGGCCACAGATTACATAGAGTTTGCATATTGTTTTATATTTGTGTTTCAAATGTCTTTAGATAGCCTTTTGAGTTTGCCTCAAAAATATCTCAAAACATTTGATGTTAGCTTATTGATTTGAGTTTCTCAGAAGAACTGAGACACAGTCTAAAAAAATGTTAAGCTCTTCTGTGATTTCAGAAAGTATACTCAATACTTCTTCCTGCAACTAAGTTAATGATATTCTTTGTGGCCCATTCCATATTGCCAGAGTTGTTAAGGGGAATTATAGTAAAAGGTAATGCAAAAAAAAAAAAAAAACTCTTGGATTAAAAGAAACTTTAAGAATATGACAGAATAATAGATTTTTAGGAAGGCAGATGATATATATTGAGTCTTCCAGATACCTAAAATTTACCTTGAATTTTGAAAGAAACACAAAATTACTTTCTTCTTTTACCCTCCTGTCCCCACCAATAAACTCTGGACCTGAGAGAAATATTAATAATGATCAAGATTAAAAACAATGACACTTGAACCAAACTGCTGATGGAAAGGACTTAAACTTTTCTTGTTAAAAGAGAAGACATGTAACTCATTTTATCTCAAGTAGCTTGTTTCCCTGGGATTTATCTTTATTTTGGACCCACCTTATTGTAATTCTCTCTTCCCAAATTTGTTTTTACGGGCCTGGGGGTCTACTTTATGCTCAGAAGAGGCTCCATCTTTGGAAGATGTTTAGACCAGTACTTAGGACCTAGGGAAGAAACATTCCCATGTTCCCTTGAGGAGATTTTCTGTGGAATTTTAACCTTAACTTCTCTTACTATCAGCGTAGTAAAATCAGATGACTGTAAACTCAAAGATGACTTTGGAGAAAGTCATCCTGGTATATGCTTTGGGGAAAATATGTGAGTAGGGAACACTTTGGTAGGCCTTAGGACAGAAGAACAAGACATTATATAATCATTGTTGTTTATACATGATCTTATCCTTCCAATTCACCAGTCTTCTACACAGAGCTGCCAAATCTTCACAATTGCTATCACCAACGAGATTTGCTTGACTTAGCCTTCTATGCGTGTATATATTTGGGAGCCTAGTAAAAGGGGTATAGCCATTGTATGTGGCTTGTCAAGCACTTGAATCCTGGACACTTCTCTCAATCCTTTCTATTCTTGAGGCATTACATGTTGCTAAATAGCTCAAATAGATTTAATTTGTTCATTTCAGATGGTAGCACTTTGTATTAGGTTTCTGCAGAACATCAGAAACAACAGGATGTGGCATATGTGTGTGCCTGTGTATATGTGTGTGTCTATGAGAGAGAGGTTTATTTTAAGGAATTGGTTCACATGATTATGGGGGCTGGTTAAGTCTGAAATCTGCAGAGTGGGTTAACAGGCTAAAGACTCAGGGAAGAGTTGATATTTCAACTAGCACAAGTCAGTAGGCAGTCTAAAATCTACATTTCCTCTCCCTCTGAAAACAAGATTTCAATGTTTGTTTTTTTCTTAAATCTTCAACTTATTAGATGAGGCCCACTCATGCTATGGAGGGTAATTGCTGATTAAGTCTACTGATTTAAATGTTAATCTCCTTTAAAAAGCACCTTCACAGCAACATCTATACTGTTATTTGAACAAATATCTGAGTACTGTAGCCTAGCCAAATTGACATATAAAATTAACCATCACACTCTTCTATATATTATCCTCATTAAAGATTCAAAATGTACACTTAACCTTTTCTAAACTGAAGATTCATAGAGAAGTCCTTTATTTGTATATAAGCTGATAAAAATTGAGCAGCTTTATCAAGTGTCCCATTCAAAAGAAATGTATATGCAATAACAATGAAAGAAAATCATTGAAAAAACATTTATTAATATCTCTGGAAAAAGCAGCCAAGGAAAACTATTCAAAACACACAGCAATGGTTTTTAATATAGTCTCTCAATCTTTTTTTCATTATCTCATGCAATATCACAGTTCCCTACAGTGTTTGGTCTCTAGATTCTAGGCTCCTGTGTTTGAAATCCTCAAAAACTCTTAAAACTCAGCCTTTACTGGCTCTTTTCATTCCACTCTTTTTCTTTCCATTCTTTCACTTTTCCAGAAGTAGTCTTTGCTCCCCCTATTAACTCTCCATCATTTATAATTTGTCCTTTTTGCCTTTACTAGTTTCCCGCTTCACCCATTACTCAAGCTACATGTGAAAGGTCTGGTAGTCTGCCTGGTATATATATATAGAAGAAAGGCAGGGAAGTGGCAGAAGGTTTTTACCATTCACATGTTAAGTTTTCCTAAAAAATCCTTTTTACCTCAGGATTTTTAAAATTCCCTTGGTATCATTGTTATGTTTAGGAGTGGATGATTTTTCCACAGGTATGTATCTTTCAAATTATACCAAAACCCACTCAACCCGCCACTCCCTATCCACCATCCACTTCTCTACACAGTTTATACAACAGCAGAGATGAAGAACTTCTCACAATTCCTAAACACACCATGTATTTCCTGATATCTATGCTTTGACACGCTATTTCTTTGGTCTTACTAGTTTCTCCTCTTTCATCTTGCCTTGGCAACTACCCTCACATAATTTAACACCCAGCTTTAATATCACTCTCTGAAGCCTCCACCAGCACATTTAAGCCAAGTTTATTTCTCCTCTTTGGTTCCATTTTACTGTATATATAACACAAATAGCACTTTTCATATTACATTGGAACTATGGCTTTGTAAGTCTGTCTAATCAGACAGGATTACTTAAGGGCCAGAACCTTATTTTGTACATCTCTGGACCTACAATTTTATTAATCAATACTTTTAGCTGCAAGATATAGATATAAAATTCTAATTTAGCTAAAATGGGAAACTACTGGTTTCACTAACTGATACATCCTGGATGACATGAGCTCAGATTAGTAACGCCAAAGGAAAGCTAATCTATCTTCCCAAACATCCACAAATTAAACCTCCTATATAATCATAGGCTCATCTATGAATTTATCACTATGTCAGGTGCTATGACTAACTCAGCCTAAGTCAAATGCCTATCACCATGGGTTCATGGAACATTGGCATCATTATCATTATCCCTCCAGGGTCAAAAGCAAGGAGAAACTGTGCTGATACCAAGAGAAAGAGGGGGGCTGGAGACATGACAGGCAGCTAAAGACCAGAGTAGCTATGGTTTGCTACTCTGGAACTTAGCACAGTACTTGCCACTTGATAGGTGCTCAATAAATATTGAATTAATACACAAACGCTAGTTGTTCCCCTATGTTCTAATTATACCCTTAGTAACTAACAACAGATTTACCAGCATATTATATTTCCAAAGATAATTACCAACAGTAATTCACCTCAAATTTTACAACATTAAGTTCTGATATTTCATGAACCAACAGTTCCCCAAATATTTCCAACCCATTACTTTGGAAATCCAATAGAAACATTATGTAAAAAATAATTTAGAAATCCTAAAAATAATCAAGAAATCTTCTCAAGGCTTAACTGCCCACATACAAACTCACATTAATATATATATTTATATTTATGCATGAAAATATAAACACATTTATATTTATGCACACATATATACATGCACACATTAAAAGAGGTCATTCTCATATCAGAGAACTAAATCTTAATATAAGTCTCCAAACTATAAACTTGATTAAATGTTTTCCAATCTACCCTACAACTACATACTAAAAATGTTCTCTTATTTTATACACGTAACAAACGAGTGTTTTATCAGGCAAAACTTACATTTAAAGAACAAGATCCCTAGTATTTGGGATAGTTTAGGCACTGTTTTGTTTAAAGAGAAAGAAATAAGCAAGATGAAAACAAAAGAACAATTGAATAATAGATAAGAGTGAAGGTAAGCGTTTATGGCCCTTTTTCCAGATGTCATATTTAGATCAGTCTTTCATTATTGAAGGACATTGTCTTTGGCAATCATATTACACAAACATCTTTAAAGGTGGAATTTTTATGCTTTAAAAATTATAATTAAAATGTCATTTACTTTGTTTTCATAAAAGAAGCCATTAGCCTTAAAATATTTTTTCATTTTTAATAAAAAACTCCAGGATTGACACATAATTATTACAAATAAAATACAATCCCTCACAATAACATTTTAGTCTTTCATTCATTCTCCTTTCATTACCTCTTATCCTTGCAGTTATTCTCAGCATCATCAGAAATCCAAAAATTGTGCAGAGCAGATATTTTGTCCAAACTTGTCAAAAATAAGTAACAGACACAGTTATATACAAATAAAGCCATTACTGAATCTGCAGGAGTCAAATGAGCTATACAAGGTGTTAATTAATTTTGCATTTCTAACATTTCAGTCAATATTTTTTTGAAAGTGAACACCCACATGAAGAAAAGAAATGTAGCCACATGTAGCTATTAGGTACAAAAAATAGTCGTACTATACAAATACAAAACTTTTCTTGGATAACATTTATATTTTCCATTAGCATCTGGCTCCTTTTTCAATAAAGTTCAGTATTTGTGACAGCCTTTCTTTCAGAAATGTGAAGGCTTCCTTGCCGTGAGCATTTCAAATGTTCAGAAATACCAACTGCGATTCAAATGATTTATAAGGTCATCACCCAAGAAAAGCCATGTATACTGAATTTTCAAGCAGCCAAAGAGGAAATATAAGAACAAATGTGTGTATGTG
>NW_012139413.1:11109620-11113065 GCF_000956105.1 Propithecus coquereli
TTTAAATATTTTATTTATTCATGCTCTACCTTCTCCATCAGCATTGTCATTCTATGAGGGTGGTACATGGCAAGAAGAAATGATGTCATACATCAAATATCACAGTGCTAGTGAGAGTGGAGAGGGACTCCAACACATACTTACTTGACTCCAACCCTGAGCTGTTGAATCCCCAGCAATGCTGCTTATGAATTTGCTCATTCTTTTCTTTTTTATTGCATGCCTACTATATTCCAATCACTTTTCTGTGCAGGAAAAAAGCAATGATGAACAAGGTAAAAAAGAAAAAACAAAAACCACCTGAACTTACAGTGTGATGGGGATAAAAGACAAATGAACAGTTACAAAGAAATAAGTGCCACAACCAAGGGAGTGCATGAGAGGCAGGGGACCCAGAAAGGGGACAGGGAGTGGTCAAGAGGTGTTGTCCAGAGGAAATGATGTGTAAAAAATAAGTGAAAGGTAAGTAGAAATCAACCACTTGAAGGCACAAGGGGAAGCTGAATGGAAGAGATGATAATGGAAAGATTTTCCAAGTAGAGAGAATAACACAGGCTGGGTCTTGGAGGTTGCCAAGGAGAGGAATGGCAGGAAGTGAGGCCAGTAGTTAAGGGCCACGTCACAAAGGATGTTGTAAATGAATTGGGAATTAAGAAAAAATGGGTCACTGTCAAAAGTAAGTAATATCATCATATCATAATTCCTGTTAAAGTAAAGAGAGGGAGGCTGGAGGCAACAAGACTGATTGCAATAGTCTTGTTTTAAAATAGTAGTCACCTATAAATGGGTACTAGCAAGAGCAACAGAAAAAAGATAAGCACATTTGAGAGAAGTTGTAAAGATATTTAGGAGGGAGAATTGATAGGACTGGATTGATTTTATCTAGAGAAAATGAAGAAGAAAGGAAAGAGTAAAAGATAATATCCGGGCTTGAGCAACCAGATGCCAACAATGAGACAGGAAAAACAGGAGGAAACTAAGTCCTCCCTGGGCAGTGAGTGGGTAAGTGGGGGATGGCAGTGTACATGGCAATGAGCACAGAAGGAACGTGGCACGTTTGAGATTTCTGTTGGACTTCCAAATGGAGGGACCCACTATGACGTTTTATAGGACCTAGAGTTCAAGGATGAGTTCTGAATAGGAGCTGTAGATTCTGTTTTTATTGGTACACAGATGCTCATTGAACCACCTGAGGGATGAGATGGCCAAAGGAAGGCACATAGAAGAAAGCCTGAGGAACAATATTCAAGGGAAGTATAGAGAATTAGGAGCTTTAAAAAGAGTCTGAGAAGAACCATCCAGAGGACAGGGAGAAAAGCA
The DNA here is from genome assembly GCF_000956105.1 of Propithecus coquereli. Taxonomy (NCBI): domain Eukaryota; kingdom Metazoa; phylum Chordata; class Mammalia; order Primates; family Indriidae; genus Propithecus; species Propithecus coquereli. Next base: position 11,110,941 of record NW_012139413.1, read on the forward strand.
GGAGATGCCACAGATGCCAGGAAGAGAGGATTCTAGACAGAGAGGAGCCTCAGAAGTCCAAATGAGTTGTAAAGTACCTGTGGACTGAATGCTGACAGAATGAGGCAGAGGTCAAAGTCACTGACATTCTAGGACTCAAAGGCCAATGAGTTGGGGCCAGGATGATGACAGGACAGGCAGGACGTGACAACTGTGAGTCTGGTGCTTAAGACTTTAATGAGTGGCCTCTGGGTGTTCACGGATGACTGCAATGCAGGGACACAGAGAGTATGGCCAGAGGCATGAGCCTCGCAGGGCAGGAGTTTTTCACTTGGGTGGCAGCATGAAGGAGTGTACAGCAATGTGCAGTAGAGATTAGCAAACCTGTCTCACAGCCTAGAAACACTCAGTTGGCCTTGAAAAAGTGTTTCTGACACGTGGGCAGCAGCCAGCATACAGCATAGTATGTGCTCAATAATAATTTGTTAAGGGTGTAAGTAAAGCAAAATTGGGTCTGTATATAAAGTAAAATACCCACAATTAAAGACCCCCTTTAGAAAAGGACAACTTGATCTACTTTGTTATTAATAATATTACCAACTGACATTTGCTTAGTGCTTACTATGAATCAGATAGTGGGATAGATGCCCTACCTACATGGTTGACCTGATTCAAACTCTAAAGCCATTCTACACAGCAATTTAGGTTATTAAGTATGAAATGTCCGATTTTCTTAAGTACTATTGACAGTTGGTATCCCTGACATTTCAGTTTGACATGTCTTGTTTTATTTTTATTGTGAAGGTACAGCCTCATGCTTTCAAGAGCACTGTTTGACTTGTGATTATCTTTCAAAAAAATTTTTAGAGCAATTTTTGTGAAACCATGGATAAGGCAAAATTTGTGTTATTTTCAAATATGAGTTCTGTTGTGGAACCAGTGCAGTGCAGACAGATCAAAATATCAAAGAAGTGTTTGGTAAGGATGTGGCTAATGAATGCACAGTATGTCGGTGGTTTGAGAAGTTTCATTCTGGTGATTTTAATCCTGAAAATGAGCCACATGGGCCACCTGAGACCAAGGTGGATCATGATGAGCTAAAAGCTGTAGTGGAAGCAAATCCCTCTCAACCTATGCATGAATTAGTAGCAAGGTTTGATGTTACTATTCCAACAATATTGGACCATTTGAAACAAATCAGCAAGGTGAAGAAGCTGGGTAGATGGATTTCGCATGAATTAAATGAGCATCAGAAGAGAAGTTGTTTTGAAGCCTGCCTTTCTTTGCTGTCTTGACGTCAAGGCAAACCATGTATACATACCGTATATATGTAGTGAAAAATGGATTCCTCTGGACAATCGCAAGCATTCAGCACAATGGTTGGATAAAGATGAAGTGCCAAAACACAGTCCAAAACTGAATTCATCAAAAAAAGCTAATGGTGTCTGTTTGGTGGTCCAGGGCTGGTATTATCCACTACAGCTTCATGAAACCTGGTCGGTCAATTACAGCAGATATCTACTGCAACCAATTGGATGAGATGATGAGGATGCTTGCAATTAAGCAGCCAAGATTCGTCAACAGAGACAGGCCAATCCTCTTGCAAGACAACGCTCAATCACATGTCACACAAACAACGATGCTCAAACTACAGAGGCTGGACTTGGAAACTCTGTCATCCACCACATTCACCAGACCTTGCACCAACTGACTACCACTTCTTCCAGGCTTTGGACCACGTCTTGCAAGGAAAAATATTCAATTCTCAACAAGCTGTGGAAAACGCCTTTTGTGATTTCATCACCACTCTCTCTCCAGGCTTCTTTGCTGCTGCCATAAACAAGCTACCGTTAAAAAGGCAGAGCTGTGTTGAGAGTCTCGGCGCATGCTTTGATTAATTGTACTGCTTCTTGTTTGAGATATAATAAACTACATTTTTTATTTGAAATTGGACATTTCATATTTAATGAAATAATACTATTACTGTGCTAATTTACAGATGAAGGAAGGTAATCACAAAGTTCTGAGGAGCTCTCAGTTGCTGTGCCTTCCTCCTGGAGTCCTCTTCCCCTAGCTCTTCACGTGGCTGGCTCCTTCTCCTCTGCCATATCCCAGCTTAAACACCTCCTGCTCCCAGAGGCCTTCA
>NW_012139413.1:11114867-11139265 GCF_000956105.1 Propithecus coquereli
AAAAATATATGTATGCCTACTACTTGAACTATTTCATAGAAAACTCCCACACATCTCAATACCCCAAATAAGAATAGCCGTGATTGGATATTCTCAGTGATTTCAAAATCACTAGATTTTGAAAAAATGTATCACATTAGCTCCAAACTTACAGAAAGATCTGAATGGAAAACAAATCTCTCTTTTAACTGACTTCTATCTCTTAGAGCTCTGAATTTTTGTCTCACTGCTTTCTAAAACACCTAATTCATTAATTACATCCTGGCAAATAAAAAGACATTTCCCCTGGTCTTGGTAGTTTTCTTTAAAAATGTTCTGATATAGAGGATTGGATTCCTAGTTGGATGTTTTAGTCCACTGAATGGAACTTCATCTTGGAAATGATAAAGATCATAACTTCCCACCTTCCAAACAAGTTTCCTCCTCTTTTCCTGGACTGGTACCCGTTCATCTTACAATTAGAATCTTTAAAAGATGATTTTATGTTTAAACCTAGGTGCTCCCTATTATCAATTAAGTACTTTAAATTATGTTTAGGAGTTGTCTCTTCACATAACCATTTTTACTCTTGATCTCTATAAATACAATTTTTAACTATTAATAAATTAGCTTCTTTTGTTTGTATAAGTTATAGAATTCCAAAATCACAGATTCTTCTTCAACATCACAGATAAAAACAGAAAAACTAACCCACATATATTAAAACAAGGTTTATAGTTACAACTGATAGTATATAAGTGAGTTACTTTTACCACCATATTCCCATGACAAGAGAGAGAGGCATTTGAGTCGGGCAGTGCCCAAAATGGAAATAAGTAAGTTCCCTCTAACACATCACATCAACTTTCTCCATAGTACCCAAGAAAAGGAGCCTCCCAGCTCAACACAGGAGAGTTTATTTGGATCTAGAATTTGCTTTCCACATACCTCCAAAACCTCCACTATCGAATAATTTTAGGCACATGTGAAAATCAGTAGTGACTCCATACTCTAGTCTGAGCTTAATTTAGGATCTTTTAAAACAAGCAATAAGGGTAGCCATTCTAGTTTCCAAGAGGCCTAGGAATCAGTCAGATAGAGTGATTCTGCTGTCCTTCATGGTTGCCTACTTCTGATCCACTCACCACCTCCACCCTGTGGTGTGGCCCTTGCTAACAGAATCCTGTTTAGTGGGGCCATGTATCTAGTCCCAGGACAATGACTGCATGACTATTCCTTGGTCTCCCAACTTCTCTTACATTTGAGAGTGACCACAAAATGCAGCTTGGGCCAATGAGGCATAAATCAAAAGTTGGTGACTTTTTGCTTTCCTGGTGGGAGGTGCTGCAGATAATTATATGTTCATCCCTTTTCTTCTATGAAGCTGGACATGATACCTGGCGTATCTTGTGGATAAAGATGCAGCAAGTATAAAAAGGAGGTTATCACAGTAAGAGAGCGGAATATTTAGAAAACCTCATGGATTCAACCAAGAGGCTCCTGGAATTGATAAATGAATTCAGTAAAGTCTCAGGATATAAAATCAATACACACAAATGAGAGGTTTTCATATACGCCAACAGCAGTCATACCGAGAACCAAATCAAAGACTCAATTCCCTTCACAATAGCAACTAAGAAAATAAAGTATCTAGGAATATATTTAACTAAGGAGGTAAAAGACCTCTACGGGAAGAACTATGAAACATTGAGGAAGGAAATAGCAGAGGACGTAAACAGGTGGAAAACCATATGGTGCTCGTGGGTCGGCAGAATCAACATTGTTAATGTGTCTATACTACCCAAAGTGATCTACAGATTCAATGCAATCCCTATTAAAATACCATCATCATTCTTCACAGATGTAGAAAAATTGATTTTACACTTTGTGTGGAACCAGAGAAGACCCCGCATAGCAAAAACAATTCTAGGCAATAAAAACAAAATGGGAGGTGTCAACTTACCAGACTTCAAACTTTATTATAAGGCTGTAGTAATCAAAACAGCTTGGTACTGGCACAAAAATAGAGCCATTGACCAGTGTAACAGAACTGAGAACCCAGATATAAAACTGTCCTCATATAGCCACCTAATCTTTGACAAAGCAGACAAAAACATACACTGGAGAAAAGAATCCTTATTCAATAAGTGGTGCTGGGAAAACTGGATAGCCACATGTAGAAGACTGAAGCAATATCCACACGTTTCACCTCTCATAAAAATCAACTCACGCTGGGTAATAGATTTAAACCTAAGTAGTGAAACTATTGGAATTCTAGAGGAAGATGTTGGAAATACTCTTCTAGATATTGGCCTAGGCAAAGAATTTATGAAGAAGACCCCAAAGACAATCACAGCAACAATCAAATAAATAAATGGGACCTGATCAAATTAAAAAGCTTCTGCACAGCCAAAGAAACGGTCACAAGAGCAAACAGACAACCTACAGAATAAGAGAAAATTTTTGCATGCTACAAATCCGATAAAGGGCTGATAACCAGAATCTACTTAGAACTCGGGAAAATCAACAAGAAAAAATCAAACGACCCTATCAAAAAGTGGGCAAAAGACATGAACAGAAACTTTTCAAAAGAAGACAGAATAATGATCAAAAACATATGAAAAAATGCTCAACATCTCTAATCATCAGGGAAATGCAAATCAAAACCACAATGAGATATCACTTATCTCCAGTGAGACTGACTTTTATCAAAAAGTCCCAAAACAATAAATGTTGGCGTGGATGTGGAGAGATAGGAACACTCATGCACTGTTGGTGGGATTGCAAACTAGTGCTACCTCTGTGGAAAGCAATATGGAGATATCTTAAAGAGATACAAGTAGAACTACCATTCGATCCAGCAATCCCATTACTGGGCATCTACCCAAAAGACCAAATGATACTGTATAAGAAAGACACCTGCACCCGAATGTTTATAGCAGCACAATTCACAATTGAAAAGATGTGGAAACAAACCAAGTGTCCATCAATACATGAGTGGATTAATAAAATGCGGTATATGTATACCACGGAGTACTATTCAGCTTTAAGGAACAATGGTGATATAGCACCTCTTGTATACTCCTGGATAGAGCTGGAACACATTCTACTAAGTGAGGTATCCCAAGAATGGAAAGATAAGCACCACATGTACTCACCATCAAATTGGTATTAACTGATCAACACACAAATGCACATACAAGAATAACATCTATTGGATGTTGGGCAGGGGGGAGGGGGAAGGGGAGAGGGGAGGAGGGAGGAGAGGACGGGTATTTGCATACACAAAGAGTGCAATGCGCACCACCCGAAGGATGGACATATTTGAAACTCGGACTTGCGGGGGTGGGGGGGGCAAGGGCAACATACGTAACCTGAACATCTGTACCCCCATAACATGCTGAAATAAAAAAAAAAAAAAAGAGAGAGCAGGACAGAAAAGGAGAATGCATACTGGTCTCTGATGATAATTTGAACAACCGAACTGATATCATAAAAATCCCATTACTGGATGTTTTATTTTATGAGAAGAATAAATGCCTACTCATGTGGCACTTTTAGGTGGATTTTCTGTTAGTTGAAGCTAAATACATTCACAAGAGATGAACCTTTTATTATATTCTCACATTAGTCACATTGATTTTAGCACTTTGTGTATTAGATTTTTTTCTCTTTTTTTTTCCAATTGTCTGAGCAGATACGGACCTTTCCCCACGCCAACACCCTGTGGAGTGTAGCACTGAGGATGGGTCTCACCAGCGTTAAGAGCTGTCCCAGCCCTTTCCCTCTCCCAGGATGTAAGTTCTTGTGTACAGTGAGGAAAGCCCTAACTCCCTACTTCATCTAAAGTGAGCTCACTGGTCAGGCCCCACATTAAACAGGCAGCCAGAACAATTCGGGGCCAGGCAATTCTTACAAAAATTTTGAAAACATGTATTCCATTCTTTGCAATAATGTAAAATTTATCTTTCAGGGTAAGGCACACACAAATGTTCATGTAGCTTATTAAAAAATAATAGTGAACAGAACCAGTATAACTTTATCTTTTTTCCAAGGGAGAAGAAAAAAAATTACCTGCAAGTTCACAGAGTTCAAAGGATCCACAGTCTTCTAAAGTAGAATTTGGTCAGAGAATTAAAATCAGCCTCTCCCTTGAGGAGGCCCAAAGGGAGAGCCATGTCGCTGGGGGAATTGGTTTCATTAAGGCAAGAGGTAAAAAGCAATGTTCAGAAGTTCCATGGAGTCTGGAGACAGTTCAAAGCCTAGGGAGCAGTGCAGGGGAGAACTGCGATGGGAGACATCCTGAAGCAGATTATCTTCCAGGTAGGTTAGAGCACAAGGCTGGTTCAGAGGCTTCCAGGAAGCCAGTTGAGGTCTCAGGGCTTTGAGAGCCAGCCCTAGGGGGTATGCTTTGGGGCATGAGAGGAAGTCTGGTGATAGATCCCTTCTCCTACTCTGTAGTGTTGATGAAAGCCCTGTGGGAATAAATGGAATTTGATCTTTTCTCTTGTATCCCACAGTGCCTAGTAAACGTCAAATGAGTATGCTGATAAACATAAATGCTATGTCCTAGTTTTGTTTTCTTCTCCCACCAGATAGGTGCCTATGTAGCATACCTATTATTGAGAATGGGAAATGTCTCCATCCAGACAGGTGTCTTGAGTAGCTTTTTCATGTAATTTATTTATTCATTCATTTTAGCTTTTACTAAATTTTTAGCTATGTAACCGCATATATAAAAAATAAAATAGAAATGAGCATGATCTAGATCATGATAATCATAGAGAAAATTTAAACAGTAGACAATGGGAAAAAATGAAATTACAAACTTCCCTATCTCCCCTACTCTCTCTCACCAATGGGAACGATTGTTATTAATAATAGCTTATTGTGCTTGTATCCAGATTACTTCTCTCCCCCACTCAAAAAGCAACCTTAAACATCTAGCTATGTTCTTCAATTTTATCTAGAAAATTAAAGATTTGATGAGTCAGCTTGCTCATCAAATCTCTAAAGTATGTATACATACCCTCAACCAATAACTACAAACACCAGCATCTCATTGGACAAATATAACAATCTCAAATTATCTGGGTACTTGGAAACTTGGTTAAATAAAATGGTATTTATTTGGAGGAGGTAAAATTTATCACCTTTGCATAATCTTAGTTTTTATGCTTACATCAAGCAAGACGAGAGATGAGTGCAGATTTGAACACATTTATTGCCTTAGCCATTTACTAAATCATCTTCATTTGGTTTCTTTGTGGATCTGGGATGCTACAACCAGTGGTCACTAACATTACAAAAAGAGAGACAACAAACCATTGGGTTACCCGCTGATGGAAGTACCCAACACTGCCTATGAAGTAGTCTTCCCGAAAAATCAAACCCAACTCTGTTCAAGTCTGTAGATCAAATTACCAATTTAGAGAACTTATGAATGCCAAAGAAATATATTAAACACACCACAGGAATGCAATCAACAAAATCCAGATTGTTGGAAACGTTATAAGATAAATTATTAGGTTTCTTCAACAAATAAATTGATAAAAATAAAGGATTGAGAGAGAAACTACATATTAAAAAGACACAAAATACAGCAACCAACCAGATTTATAAACCTTGTATTGATTGAAGTGAACAAACTATAAAATAAATGAGGCAATCAAAGAAATTGAAACATTGGTTATTACTTGGGGATCTTTAAGAAAATGTTTAGTTGCAGTTGTGATATTACATTTTTTCCCAAAGGAGTGTTTTCATTTGGAGACACACACTGAAATATTTATATAAAATGATATGATGTCTGCAATTTGTTTCCAAACACTCCAGGAGGGAGGAGGAAGAAGGTGTAAGTGTAGATAAAACAAAATTGTTCATGAGAGTTAAAATAGTTGAAACCAAGTGATAGCTACATGGGAGTTAATATTATGCCAGTTTGAAATTTTCCACAATAAGAAGTTAAAAGCAAAAATAACATGCATAAAATGGAATAATCACGGATCAAATAAAAATTGAAAATTAAACTCTTAAAAAAGTTATTATGCTATAATAGGCTATGTAGTTATTTTTTACCCCAAAAGTTCCTGTTAGAACTTAGACCAACAAAACTGAGCAAGGTCTGTTTTTCAAAATTAAAGAAATATATAAATCTTTATAGCATTTATTCTAGCTTCCTACACATTCGATTTTTTTTTAACTTTCAGTTCACATCAGAGGGATATTAGAAAGAGACAATCAAAAGAATTTGGAGTGGCACTGTGATCGAGCATATTGGTCCGTTGGTGAAAAGAATTAAATTAAGTAAAAGTAACATTAAAAAAATCATCTTCTTGCCAGGTCATTATTTAAAAAAGAGAGAAATGTGAGACTAATCATGGATAATGGCAAGAAACCAAGAACTTTGAAGAGTAGGTATTAAAGGAGCTCTGAGATAAAGCTGAAATAACTTTAGTAATTTATGTAGATGATACAATGAAGCTAAGAATAGGGAGTGTGTGTAATGGAGTCAGGTTAATTAGAAGGAGGGAAATAATTTTAGAAGAGCACACTGAGTTCAAAATTGAAAGCAATACTAAATAAAGTAGAAATGTAGACATTTCAGGAGGAAAAAATTCTGAGAAAAAAATCAAATGTTAAGGGTATTCGAAATGTTGAAAGATGAGGAGAAGAAAAATGCCAAGATGCCCTGCAAATACAAAGGTTTGAAAGATGAGTTATGGGCAAACAGCACCTATTTGAGAACTCTTCAGGCTGAGGGTGGGGGGAAGGGCCAAAATGCCATTGTGTGGAAGACTGACCTCTCCGGAGTCTAGACGCATTTCAAACACTCCTTGGTCCCTGTACAGCAACATACGCTCCACCAGTGGAGGATTATAATTCTACAAAACATAATTCAGTCATGCTCTGAACCTTCAAATTGCATGTTGCAGCTAATAGAAGTATTGTTGCAATTGTCAGAGTCACTGTGCAATTTTTCATTACACAGAAGCCTAAGTGGCGAGAAGTCTAAGATGGAGCAAAAATGGATAATGCACATTGTATTTTGATTGTGTCATGAATACAGAAAAAACTCATCCTGCTTCTCCCATACATACCCACGTAGACCCATAGACCCTCAGACACTCAACACAGACTCAGCTGTACTCTCATCACATCAGTTCTTGATATTGAGGCTACAGAGCTCAAAGGGTATGGCCTTCGAATTCAGGCAGATCTCAAATCCTGTCCTAAGTCCGCCACCCACTAGCTGTATTATTGTAATCATAATCCTTAACTTCTCATCGCCTACTCCATAGGATAGTTATAAGGATTAAATGAGATAACAATTTCACAGTACTTTAGCCTAGATTCTGGCACACATTAATTAGTGGTGTTAGTTATTTTTCTTAAGAGGGAAGGATCCTCCCATCAGACTCAGAAACATGGTAAAGGGTTGCTAGGTGAACCTGAGAAACTGTAGTTATTGAAGCCAATGGTCTATGTCTAAGCAACAGCCAATATCTCTATCTTGGTGACACCAAGAACGCTGCTTGGGGAGATCTTACTAGAGATGATATTAACCATCTATACAAAAGAGAGATTTACCTATTTGCTGTGATTTGGGGAACACCCAAGCTATTCTTCTGTCAGTCTGCCATATTGCCTAAATTTCTCTCATCAAGGACAAATTTCTTTGGGGAAAAGATCTGATTCAACTTTTCTAAAATATGAATCATAATATAGCATATATTTATTTTTAATCCTCAGTACCTAGCATAATATCACACAAAGTGTAGGTGGTTAAAAAATTATTCTTAAAATTTCATTGGATAAATGTATAACATACATATACTATGCCTCAGACACCGTGCAAGGCTTTGGGAAGACTATAGAAAACAAAATACATGAAGTTCTTGCCTTTACAGAGCTTCTTCTCTAGGGAATAAATGAATTAATAGATTTGTGACATAATAATAGAGCCATTTAGAAGTTTGGACCATATGACCTTCAATTTTTGCTAATGTTTTACAATATATAATTGACACACCTTCTGATATAGTTTGTCATAATTGTATTAATTATTCTAAAATACATAGCAAATAAATATACTAACTAAAAAGACACAAAATTAATTTTTCTTGAAACACATTTAAAAATATCTAACACCCCCCTCCTCCCATTCCAGTCTTACTCCATTCTGACAACTGCTTCACCAGATAAGCCAAATGTGATGATTTTCAGATGTTCTTCAGGATTATTTTTCAATTCAGGGATATGTTCTTCTCCAGGACACATTTATGACGGAGTTGCCTAAGCTGAATTTGGAGAAAAGGGAACAATGAGCTTAGGCAGAGGTAATAAAAATCATTCTAAAATATAAATAGGGTATTACGTCCCACAAAACCATTAAAAGAATTAAAGACAAAAGAAGAGGGCACTATGTCAGGGAAAATTGTGAAAGCCAATTAAATAGACCAAAAGATTACAGGGCATCATCAATAGAAAACAATGCAACGCTATGTACCCAGTTAATACATACCCTATGTTATCTAATTCTATGAGTTCGTGCTTTTCATTGTCTTTAGCTATTTTATAATTCTGTACAGATAGACATTTACCTGCAGAAAACTTATAGTAATGCAAGTGATAGTTCTTGGTTAGAGGCATGCAAATTAATTCTGTCCTGTGGAGGTTTGATTGACTTCTTTCTCTCACTGTTGAAGAAGTCAATTTTGCATCTAGTAAGCAAATTTAAACCAGCCTTTCTGATGAGCTTATGCATTAGCTGGCTGTTTAGATTCTCCTTTGTACCAACCAATTTTAACAACCTTTCCAGTTCCTTCACTAATTAGTGGGTAAAATAAAAATTTGACCTGTATTTATTTTATATTTGTATAATGTAACAGTCATGATTATAGCCTCTTTTAACATTTATCCTTTACCAGTAGTGTGCAAACCAAGTGAGAAATCCCCACTGTGGTCTTTATAATTCCTTTCTCTTAAGAGAAGTGAAGACTGAGACAAGTTGATCCATAGAAAGTGTTATTTGATCTTATTAGATCAAATAGAAATGCATTTCCTATGGGCATGGATTTGATAAAGCAATCATTTTACCCTCCTGAAAGGAGTATGAATGGGCATTTCAGAAGTCCTGGAGGAATTATGCTTTGCCTGTGGTGGAAAAAATAATTATATTAGCCTCAAACCATCACCACAGTCTCATTTCAAATAACTATGAGAAACTACAGGCATATAAGCCAGTAGGTACTTATCGTACAGATCTATTTAGAGATGTTCATCTAGAGAAATGAATCAAATTTTATTAGTTTACTGACAGGAATTTCACATCAACAAAACTTATGCCCACATTCAAGTATACTTTCCTTACTTTTAGAAGTTACAGCGCCACATTCTCTTCAGTTCTTTTTTCATCATATGATAAAATCATTTGAAAAGTGAAACAGCATTTTTAATATACTCATAACATGTGATTTGCTAAACCTAAAATCATTTATGTTGCTACTAAATTCTCATTATCATGTCATTATTCATGGATTGGTTATTGCAAAAATTGGACTTGGCTAATGATTTGAGACTGGCCATGTGACAGGTCTGAGACATGACTCTACAGAGGAAACAACACGTAACGAGGCCCAAAGACACATGCTCAAGGCCCCTAGATGAAATCAATATATTCAAGTTAAGTAAAAAGATCAGACTTTTAGAAATGGATTTTTTCAAATGTAAAGCATATTAATTCCCAAAGATGCTTCTATTGTAGGTCTGAAGATTTGAAATGTTATAAATGAAGAAATTGAGATGAAAGTACCGAGAGATGTGGAATATGTGATTATTTAACAACCACACTTTTCTCATTATATTTAGTAGAAGCAAAGCCTCACCAAGGGCCTAGAAATCTGGTTCACTTCTGTCTACATCTAATTCTCTATGTAATGAATAATTTTGCTAAATGACTTCCAAGGCCCTTTGATGCATTGAGAAAGTGTATATTTTGAAGTACTTTGCAGTTTTTCATAAAACTTCAAGGCAATTAAAAAGTTTTAGACAGTGGAGTTTGAATAAACAAAAGAAACCCTTGAATGCAAACACACCCAGGAAGATGAATTAAAATATTTTTCTTATCATTTAAATCATTTTTTAAATCCAGCATAGTCAGGATAAATGATAGAAAGCTTAGTAAAGCCCCCGGGAGCCTGAGTACAAACAACTTTGTACAAATGTGTCAAAGGATATAGTGAGGAAGATATGAGCTTAGTGTCAGATGGGCCAAGTCCAAAGTGGAAATTCCATCAGGTATATGAAAATGTAAACCTGGAGCTCATGAGGGATGTCAGGACAGAAGACATAAAACTGAGCTCCGAAGCTATAACAATGGTTACATTCAAAATTGATAGCATATTGGAAAGGGAAACACATGAAAGTGAACACTGAAGAAAACACAAAATAAAAGAGTGAACCCAGAAATGAAGCCACATACCCATGATCAACTGATCTTCAACAAAGCAGACAAAAGCATACACTGGAGAAAAAACACACTATTCAATAAATGGTGCTGGGAATATTGGATAGCCACATGCAGAAGAATGAAACATGGACCCCTATCTCTCATTATATACCAAAATCACTTCAAGATGGATTAAAGACTTAAATGCAAAACCTGAAACCATAAAAATTCAAGAAGAAAATTTAGGAAAAACTCTTCTGGACATTGGCCTAGGCAAAGAATTTATGACTAGAAGCCCAAAAATAAATGCAAAAAAACCGAAAATAAACAAATGGGACTTAATTAAACTAAAAAGCTTCTATACAGCAAAATAATAACAATAATAATAATCAACAGTGTAAGTAGACAACCTATAGAATGGGAGAAAATATTTCCAAACTATGCATCTGACAAAGGACTAATATCCAGAATCTATAACGAGCTCAAACAACTCAACAAGAAGAAAACATCTCCATTAAAAAGTGAGCAAAGGACATGAACAGATATTTTGCAAAAGAAGACAACATACAAATGGACAACAAACACATGAAAAAATGCTCAACATCACTAATCATCAGAGAAATGCAAATTAAAACCACAATATGATACCATCTTACTCCAGTTAGAATGGCCATTATTAAAAAGTTGAAAAAATAATAGATGTTGGTGAGCACGCAGAGAAAAGGGTCTGCTTATATACTGACGGTGAGAATGTAAATTAGTACAATCTCTATGGAAAACAGTCTGGAGATTCCTCAAAGAATGAAAAATAGAACTACCATTCTATCCAGTAATTCCACTACTAGGTATCTAATCAAAGGAAAAGAAATCATTATATAAAAATGATAACTGCACTCACATGTTTATCATAATATTCTTCACAATAGCAAAGATACAGAACAAATATGTATGTCCATCAATTGATGACTGGATAAAGAAAATATAGTATGTAACATGGAGTACTATTTAGCCATAAAAAAGAATGATATCTATCTTTTGCAGCAACATGGATTGAACTGGAGACCATTATCTTAAGTGAAATACCTCAGAAACAGATAGTCGAACACTACATGTTCTCACTTGTGAGAGCTAAATAATGAGTCCACATGGACACAGACTGTGGAATAACGGATATTGGAGACTTGAAAGGGCAGGAGGATGGAAGAGTGGGAGAGGAGCGTGGGGTACCTAAAAGGCCCAGACGTCCCCACTTTGCAAGACATCATGTAACAAATCTGCACTTGTACCCCACAAATCAATAAAAATTTTTTAAAACGTGAACAGAGGTAGACAAGCCATATAATAAAATGTGGTATATGTATACCATGGAATACTACTCAAGTACAAAAAACATTGGTGATCTAGCACCTCTTATATTATCCTGGATAGAGATTGAGCCCATCCTTCGAAGTGAGGTATCACAAGGATGGAAAAACATGCACCACATGCACTCGCCATCAAATTGGTACTAATTAATCAACACTAAGGTACTCACACGGTAGTAATACTCACAGGGTGCCAGTCAGGTACGGGGTGGGGGACTGGATTGGGGAGGGGATGGGGGGTAAACCCACAGCTAATGGAAACGGGGCACACTATATGGGGGAAGGACATGCTTGTAGCCCTGGCTTGGGTGAGGCAAATGCATTTCATGTAACCAAAATGTTTGCACCCCGATAGTATCCTGAATTAAAAAAAAAAAAAAAGAATTTCAGAGAAGGGCTGAGAAGAGACATAGAAGGACAACAACTCCACAATTCTCCAAAGCCAAGAAAGGGAGCAGAGAGTCAAGGACCACGGAAAGTGAAGGCAGAGTTCCATCCATATTCCACTGAAATCTTGCAATCAGGTTCCAAAAATTATGGGATTATGGAGATTTTCTGTCAGCAAATGAAATGTGTTACTCCAGTCCTTGCTTCCTAAAAGTTAAAGATAGTAATTCTGTGTTTTCACTCACAACAAGAATGTGTAATACAATTTTTTAGTTTGGGCAAATATATGTGACACCTGCACTTCCCTACTGTGCGGGATCAACCTGGGAGCACCTGGGAAAAAGTGTAAAAATGTTTTCTCTCTTTTCTTGTTTTTTCTTAAGGAGAAGATTTCAATCAGAAAATAAAAAATTGAGATTAGGGTTCAGTATGCTGCAAGAACAATGTATCTGCCATCATTCATGTTGAAAAACAAAGTCTTTATTTATGAAACAACATATTTATACACATTTTATATAATGTATATAAAAATATTTTTTAAAATGTAGATTTCTTTAAGGCTAGTAAATAATGAAATAAAAGTAATCACATCAGTATGCTGCAAGAACAATGTATCTGCCATCATTCATGTTGAAAAACAAAGTCTTTATTTATGAAACAACGTATTTATACACATTTTATATAATGTATATAAAAATATTTTTTAAAATGTAGATTTCTTTAAGGCTAGTAAATAATGAAATAAAAGTAATCACATACAAATGTTAAAAGAGCCAGGGATAATCCTGAAAAACTGTGGTGGTGAGTGGGGAGGAGAGTGGAACAGGTTTTTTAAAAATAACCCAAGATTTCTCCTCCACAGTTCGACGGTATAGAGAGGTGGTTAGCAGCCCTTAGTAAAATAAATCCCAGGGTTTAGGCAGGCTACCTGCAGACATTTACAGAGCATTATTCAAACAGACAGCAGGCTCTTGTGCTACTTAGCTGCTGTTTATTCCCAGAAGCTTCCTTCCCTAGCCAGGCCACCATACGATCCAAACAGTGCTTAGACATAATTATTCCCAAGGCAACTACACAACAGAGAGCTGGAAATGAGAGTCTTGGTTGAAGAGTGTTCTCCCGACGTAACAAACTCCCTTTGGCATCTCTCTGCACACCCGCCTGTAACACTTGCACACACCGACTTGTGCCAGAGTCTTGATAAAGCTTCAGGTGCAGGTAGCTGCTTTTTCTTTTCTGTCTTTGTAGATTGGAATGGATGTGGGGGGTAAATGGAGGGGAGATGTGATGGGTGCCACAAGTACCGCTGTGAGACTTAGAGTGTTTCCCAAATAGAAAAGAAGTAAACATAACTAAAGAAAGGATTCCTAAAGCCATTGTGCTTGTTTAAAAGACATACAAAAACCCATGAGGGCAAAATAACAAACCAGCATTCAATTCATTTTCCAAATCCTTCCAAGGATTTATAATGGTTAAAATAAAGTCCCACCACATCTTTAACTATAGAACAACATATCCCTTATCTAGTTTTTATGACCCCCTCACACAATTTTTATTCTGCTTAGAACTCTGGCTGTCTGGCTTCTGCCGTGAACTCGGGCCATGCAGCAGCCTGGCTCCACTGCGGCCCTCGGGGTCCAGGCTCTGAATGCACGAAGGTGAGACTGTTGTAACAAAGTCCTGCCAGCAGCAAAAACTGGTCTATTTGCCCAGACCATTGTAGAAAGTTCACTGTGCAGAATTCTGTTTTATCTTGACACCCTTGTGTGTGATCCTTAACATCAGGATTTTACTAATATGAATACTAAACGGCATGCTATTTAAAAACACTAATCATATATTTGAATTTAAGGCCATGTGGTGCCACAACATTGGGAGGAAAAAGCAAATCCATATGATACTCTTGCAGAGTAAATATGGAATATCAGCACGGAATAATTTAAAGGCAATATTGATTATGGTTTCACCAATAGGCAATCATCTTACAGACTACTTCATACCAACAATGCTTAGAGTGTCTCCAAGCATATGGCAGTATCACTAAGAAATATAATTCCTGTTCTCCATCATTATTGCCCTAGACAACAGATAACACCCCACACTCCCATATTCACATCTTCTGTCTTCCCAACTAATGCTAAGACCACTTGACCACAGCATCTTTTATACAAGTCCATGTCCCGTGTACTCATTGGATCCCTGTCCCATTAGGAACACAGTTTATTTATAGAAGAAAAAAATGCAGGCTTTAAAGTCAGGAAGCCATAGTTTCAAGTCTCAATTCTACCACTTAGAAGATCTGCTACTTATCTTTTCAGAAGGTATTATCTGTCATCTGCTCTCTTAAAAAGTCAAAGCCCAGGGGTTCTGCCAGACTCCCTGGCAACTCAGACACTGTCTCTACTCTCCCAGGTTTTGATGATCTGAGATTCATCTGTACATTCCATTTTGTTCCTTGTTAAAGGATTACTCACCCTATGCTACAGAGGTCCCCTGGTATTCATGTACAATAAAAAATAAAAACAATCAATCTATTATTAATAGCATTTCTTTTTTGGGACAGGGCCTCACTTTGTTGCCCTGGCTGGAGTACAGTGGCATCACCATAGCTCACTGCAACCTCAAACTCCTGGGCTCAAGCGATCCTCCTGCTTTAACCACCCAGAGTAGCTGGAACTACAGACATGTGCCACTGCTCCTGACGTATTAATAGCATTTATATTTGGCCCTAAATTATAAACTGAAGAAATTACTAGCTTCTATTCTGTTTTCAAGTAATAATGCCACTATTTATGAAGTGTATATTATATGCCAGGCACTTTACACACATTATCTTGTTTCATCCTAACAAGAATGCTATGGGGTGGGTGCTATTGTTAACCCCATTCTTCAGATGAGGAAATTTAGACATTGCAAGTTTACATAACTTGCGTAGTGTTAAAAGTCTATACAGTGGCTTCATCAAAATTCAAATGCAGATCATCCAAATCCTGGGCCTATATTTTTAACCACTGCCCTCTGTGAACTCAAAATAATAGTAATGAGCTGACTAAGAAGAAATGCCTTCTCACTGTGCACAGTAAGGAGCTGGAAGAATGAGGAAGAATCAAAGAACACAGAAGAGCAACAACATTTTATCAAGAAGGCTTAATTAGGAACAAGCATTATGTACAGATCAGTGTGGTAAATATTGGGAGACAAAGCACAAAGCACTTCAGGGGCTTAAATAACAGCTAAAGAGAGGACATCTCCATAATTATGTAATTTCAGTGTGTGATAGAATCTTCCAAGTGCTGTTACAATGCTTATCGTAATGTACTATAACTATCTGTGTTCACATACATTTCCCTACTAGGCTGAGCACGTGTTCAGAGTTCCATTCACCATTGTATTCGCAGAGCTTAGCACTATGACAGGCACACAGCAGATACTCAAATAGTGTTGAATGGATGAATGCTGGAAACTTAAATTGATGTTTATGGACACCAAACACTTAAGGATCTTCAGAGAAAGGAGCAAACTGCGGATGCCTGAAGCAGTGAAGTGCCTTAAGGAAGTAGGTTTTTACCTGGATCATGTAGAATGAGTGGAATTTTAACTTCAGATAAAGACTGATTGAAAGATGACAAGCTGTCATTTAATAGTGGACCAGCTTTTCTCATCTAAACTTGCCCAGTTCTAGGACCAAATGCTTAAAAAGACAATATTGTTTTATTTTAGGAGCTAGGTTGAATAATCCTGGGACCACAGAGCTGTGCATAAAAGATAGCAAATTTTGGCAAACTATACAAAAGAGAGATGCTAAAGTAAAAATAATTAGAAAGTGTATTCCAAGAAAAAAATCAAGAGTCTGTTTTTCAAGAATTTTCACTTCATGTAATTGCCTGTGGATTTCTATTATTTGGTAGGAATATTGCAATATTCCAATAGCCTTATAATTTAGATTTCTACCACTCTAATTCTAGTGAGTGTTTAAAGAGTTTCATGATCCTCTGATTATTACTTTAAACATACATTCTCATAAAGAATACATGGTGATGCTACTTTAGCACCAACATACATCTTCAGAGCTGCTCTTACCAAGGGATACTGAGATTATAACAGAATATAATTTATTCCAACCTGAGAAGCATACTCAGAACAAGCCAATACTGTTCTGTATTTTTACACTTGATCTTAACCAAAAGGCCATGAAGTGATCTCCTCTGTATTTTTAATATATCATTTTCCTCTTTACATTTTGCTGACACATTCTTCCCACCCATATGCATTCTTCAATGACATAAGTTTATATTGATTGCTCATGGCAATCAATCCCTTAAAAGCTATTTTTGAGTTAGATGCCTGAGTTCATGTACACAGCAGAGTATCTGGGGAAAAAATTGAGTTGTCATACTCAGCCGTGGATGTGGAGTTAGAAGATTTAGGAACCAAATTGGAAGAAATAAGGGAGAAGATTAATATAATTGTTTTATACCTTTATTAACATAGATGGAATCATCATTTCCAGTGCCAAAATTTGGGGTGTCTTCATGGTCATCAATTATTTCATTCCATGATTTTTACCTTTCAAAACATATTAGGACTATGATATAAAGAATCACAGCAGGGTTTTTAGCTCTTTTTTGTGTCATGGATATTGATATTTCAATACAGTATGGGGATCCTTTGTGTATTGCTGCTATGTGTATTGCTTTGTGTATCACTGCTTTGTCGATTGTCCTATTGCTGCTGTAACCACTTATAAAAAACTTAGTGGCTTAAAACAATGTGTTATTGAAGTTCTGTAGGACATAATTCTAGTACAGGTCTCACAGACTAAAATCAAAATGTGGGCAGGCTGTATTCATTTCTGAAGGTTTTAGGACATAATCTGCTTCCTACTCATTTGGATTGTTGGCAGATTTCTATTCCATGCAGTTGTAGGTCAAGGTCCCCACTTTCTTGCTGTCTGTAGCTGAGTGTCTTTCCCCTCACAGTCTTTGGCTCATGGTCACCTTCTTCCATCTTTAATGCCAGCAAAAACAGGCCCAGTTCTTCTCATATCACAGCTCTTTGACCCAATCTTCTGCCTTTCTCTTCCACTTTTAAGGACTTGTGTGATTAGATTGGGGCCATCTGGATAATCTAGAATAATCTACCCATCTCAAGGTCCTTAACCTTAATCATATCTACAAAGTCCTTTTAACAAATTCACAAGTACCTAGAATTAGAGTGAGGACATCTTTGTGAGCCATTATTCTGCCTACCGCACCTTCTCGTAATAATTTTTGTATCATAAAATAAAAATACATAGAATTAAAAGGAAAAGAAAAACCTAATATTCTACTTTAAAAAGCTAAAGAAAGAAGAGAGTCCAGAAATAGACCTACACAAATATAGTCAACTGATTTTTAACAGCAGAGCAAAGACAATTCAGTGGTAAAAGGATAGTCATTTTTTTAAAAAGTAGTGCTAGAACTGAACATTTACATTCCAGAAAATGAATCCAGACACAGATTTACACCTTTCACAAAAATTAACTCAAAATGGATCCTAGACCTGAATGTAAAATTCAAAGCTTTAACATTTCTTAAAGAAAACATAGCAGAAATGTCTACGTGACCTTGGATTTGGTGATGAAATTTTAAATGCAATACAATTAGCATGATCCATGAAAGGAGAAATTGGTAAGTTGTGCTTTATTAAATTTAAAACTCCTCTATGATACTCAAGAGAATGAAAAAAGAAGCCACTGACTTGAAGAAATTATTTGCAAAATTTATATTTGATATAGGACTTGTATTCAAAATATATAAAGCACTTTCAACAATAAGAAAACCAACAACCCAATTAAGAAATGGGCATTAGAAACCTCACCAAAGAAGATATATAGATAGCAAATAAGAATAAGAAAATATAATTTATTATTAGTGAATTGTAAATTAAAACAAAAATGAGATACCACAATACATCTATTAGAATGACTAAAATCCGAACAACTGACAATACCAATTGCTGGTGAGGAAGCAGAGCAACAAGGACTCTCAATCATTGCTATTCAGAACAAAAAATAGTGCAGCTGCTTTGAGTGACCATTTGGTAATTTGTTACAACACTAAATATAGCCTTACCATATGATCCAGCAACTGCACTCCTCAGCATTTACCCAACTGATTTGAAATCTTATGTTCACACAAAAACCTGCATGTGAATGATCATAGCAATTTTATTCATAATCACCAAAAGTGGAAGCAATCAAGATGACCTTTAATAGGTGAATGGATAAGCTGGAGTACATCCATAAAACGGAATATTATTCAGCAATAAAAAGAAATAAGCTATTAATTGACATAAAGACATGGGTGAATCTTAAATGCATACTGCTAAGTAAAAGATGTTAGTATTAAAAAGCTATATACTGTATTATTCCAATTTTACAACATTCTGGAAAAAGCAAAGTTATAAAGACAATAAATGGATCACTGTTTTTCAGGGATTCAGTGAGAAGAAAGATTGAATAGGTGAAGCATGAGATATCTTTCAGGATGGTGAGACTATTCTGCATGATACAACAATGGTGAATATAAGACATTAAGCATTTGTCAAAACCCAGAGAACTTTACAACACAAGGAGTAGACTTTAATGTATGAAACATTTTTAAAACTCACTTAAGGGGTTGGGAATCACAGGATGAAATCAATCTCACTGAAAAGGATGGTGGAATAAAGTGCGGACCTAAGTGAGCACTGAATAAATAAAGGCAAAAGGAGCTATAGGTAGTACTGTGCTCTAGTTGATAAAGTTGATTCCTACAGAGCTACAAGTAAACAGTGCTGAAACCACAATACACTTATACTGAAAATGGACAGTTACATACATGGATGATGGATGGTGGGAGCTAAGTGGATAATGGAGGGGGAGGTTAAAGATAAGCAAAAGAAAAAGACCATATGCTAATACATTAGAGTTGGATACATTTGTATGAACCAATGTTTAGCTTAAAGGTAGTTACATATGGAAATATTTATAGATACATATGCATTAGTATACATGCATAGGTCTCCTTGCTCTGTAGAAAGTCTAGAAGCAATGAGACTCCAGTAGCAAGGAGCAGACGTAGTACACAAATCTTGGTTTCTAATACCATTCTCCGATAAAAGGAACCAGGGCTCTTTAGAAAAATTGTTGATTCTGAAACAGGGGCAAAAAATGTGCAAGATGAGCCTTGAACATCTTATAATGCTCAAGCAAACAAAGAAATAAAAAAGACAATGATAAAATTATGTCAAAGGGATATAAGAACCAACTAAAAAGCTTTTGATGGCCAAAGCTAGAATAATTTGAGTAATAAAGTAAATTACTATTGAATTACAACACAAATTACACAGTAATATTCATGAGTTTATACTGATGTAACTCAATGATTTGAATAATGAACCATAAGAACTAAAAATCTGTGCAGAAGAATTTCAAATAATTTATATAGATACTCTACTGTCAAGAAGGGTGAACATAATTCCCTATCCCTTAAGTGTGGGTTGCACATAGTGACTTTCCTCCAAAGAGTATAGTATGAAAATGGAGTAAAAAGAAGCATCATCATCCCTTGGTATCCACAGGAAATTGGTTCCAGGACCCTGTGGATACCAAACTCCAAGGATGCCCAAGTTCCTTACACAAAATGACATAATATTTACACATAACCTACACACATCCTCTCATATACTTTAAATCATCTCTAGATTATTTATAATACTTAATATAATGTAATTGCTGTGTAAATAGTTGTTATAATTTTTGCTTTTTATTTTTAAAATTTTTTTACTGTTGTATTGTTATTTTTATTGTTGCTGAGGGTGATTGTTTGTTTTGAATTCCCGATTGGTTGAATCTGTGAATGTGGAACCCATGGATACAGAAGGCCAACTGTAAATTTCAAGAAGAGATACCTGACAGACATTGTCACAAGCCAGGTGATCAAGGTTAGCGTCAATAGTGATAAGTAATTTTGATGTGATATGATGCGAATGGCTCTTTACATCTGTAGTTACCTCACAAAAGCGTATTACCCAAGTCTAACCATTAGAAAAACATCAGACAAATCCCAGCTATATGGAGAACTACCAAGCCACAAAAAACAATGGTGATCTAGCACCTCTTGCATTATCCTGGATAGAGCGTGTGCCCATTCTACTAAGTGAAGTATCACAAGAATGGAAAAAAAAGCATCATATGTACTCACCATCAAATTGTATTAACTGATCAACACTTATGTGCACATATAGTAATAACATTCATCAGCTGTTGGGCAGGTGGGAGAGGGAAGGAGGAGATGGGTATATTTACACCTAATGGGTGCGATGAGCACCTTCTGGGGGATGGACACACTTGAAGCTCTGACTTAGGCAGAACAGAGGCAATATATATAACCTAAACATTCGTACCCCTGTAATATACTGAAATAAAAAGAAAAAAGAAAAAAAGAAATTTTACCTAAAATAACATCTAAATGATGTATTCATGTATGTATATCAAAAAAATCATGTAAAAGGATATTCATTATATTATTGTTCGTAATAGCAAAGATTTAAATCATCATCAAGATCCATTAATATAAAGCTATTTGAATAAGTTGAACCCATATTGCTAGATTTCTATGTGATAATATGTAATTATTTTGAAGATATAACATTAAGTGAAATATGTCTATAGGAAGCTATTACCGTGTAAAATTTTTTAAAATGTGCATACACACGCACTTTCATTGCACATCGACTCAAATGTACTTTGAAATAAAAATTTTTCATTTTTATGTGTATTGTGTCTTAGAGCTGCAATTACTGCCAGCCTTGAAGTGAAGAAAGATCTGATAAGTCAATAACACTTTAGCATGAATGATTTATACTACCTAAGGTGTCAGTCAAGTTAGGTGGGATTATGCAGTAGTAAATAAACAACCTTATTATTTTAGAAGCCTAAAACAACAAAGGTTTGTCTCTTGCTCATGCTACATGACATACAATGTAGCCGTTCACCTCTACTCACAATCCATCTGTCATTTCGTCTTTTTCCTCTATTTATTTTCCAAACTTCTTAAAAATGTAATGACTGACAAGGGCAAGGGCATTGACAACATCACAAATCATGGTGGAGCCTGTCTCATTTTCTCAGACATTATATTCATTTTCTAGACCTCAGTAAGTCAGCCTTGGGCTTTGCTTGCTCAGTGACTCAAAACAACCATGACTCCATCACCTGAACCATTGTGAGGCATCCTGGCTGTGAGTTGAAAATAAGACAAATCATACACTGGTAGTGATATATATCACTTCCACTCACATTTTGTTAGCTAGAGCTAATGCTATGGCCATGCCTACCTCCAAAATGATGGAGAAGTGTATTCTACTGTTTTTCCAGAAAATAGGGGAAAACCAGAATATTAATGGACAAGCCCTTAAATTTAAATGGCCTTTGTATCCTTAATCCCATCTACTACTACCTTCTTCAGGACCTTTTTTATAAGTCATTAGTCTTTCTAAAACTTCCATCTCTCTCTTCATACTGGTTCCAACCCCTCAATTTATAACACAATCAAATTCTCTCCCTTTCTAAGGTACAATTTAAAAAATTCTCTTCACCTTTGGTCCTAATCAATCTATCATTGAATTTTTTTCCTCCATTTCTTGTCCAAACTTCTTAAAAATGTGACCAACACTCTGTCTTTACTTTCTTAACTTTCATCCACTTCTCAACTATTGCAATCTGGCGTCTACCACCTCTACTATATAAAAAATACTGTCCCTACAAACATGAATGTCTTTCTAATTATAAATTTCAATGAATGCATTTCATAGATTTTCTTACTGGAATATTCGAAAGACATCAATTTCTAGAAAATACTTCTGGATCAGTGGGTCTAGGTCTAGGGCAGTTGTTTGGACCGCAGAGTTTGTGTCATGATAAGTCATGGTGGATTCTGGTCTCTTCTCCTCAGACATTAGATTTAATTTGAATTCTCTCTCTCTCATTCAAAAAATTTACGATTATCTTTAATTGCCTCCATCTTACAAAGTGCTTTCATCCAGATGACTTGGAGTGAGCCTTAGGAAGTCCTAGATCTTAGGACGAACTCAAAATTTTTCCTCCTTTACTCAATTTGATTTTCTTTGGATGCACGTGTCTTCATCATCTGAATAAAGCACTGAACAATGAGATTGGGTGTGAGCCTCAAAGATAAAAAAAAAAAAAAATCCTGCCTATTCTAAGTAAGAGTCTTTAAGGCCCTTCTAAATGTGGACAAATACACCTAAATTTCAGTCCTACATTGCAGTTTGAGTCCAATACTCCACCTGGAAATAAAATGTATTGTTTGGGTGTGGTATGGTCTGGTCTTGTTTTCTGTACTTATTCTTCCTGAATTTTTTGAGCTTATTGTGACTGAGCAGAAGACAACTTGCTCAGAATCCTTGGTTTGGACCAAATATGCTTTGAAAAATAATTAATAGGACTTTCTGAAGTACTTGATTGCGCTAAGAACTATCTTTGAAACTCCCCATCCCCTTAATGCCCAAGTATTTGATTTTTAAAAAGTAACTAGTGACTCAGTGTTCTTTTTCTGACTCTTTTGTACCTACTCTCTGTTTCCTTTGTGTAAACCTTCCTCTGTCTTCTTTAAATATTGGTATTGGGATTCATAAACTCTGTCTCTGATCACCACAATCTCTCCAGCCCTTGGGAAATTTCACCCACTAACATAGTTGCCTATTCCCAAATGTATATTTTCTATACCTGTATCTCCCATGAAGTATAGGCTCAGTAAACAACTCCTCTGCTAGGTTATTCCCCTGGTTTTTCCTAAATGTGATTTGAATTCAGCATGTGCACACCTCAATTCGTAGTATCTTTATACTGTCTTCCTCTAGCCCTAAATATCTTCAATTTGACCTCATAAAAATGTATCGAAACCATCACAAATCTTTTATCCCAACTACCATTGCCCTGTGTCAGCATATGTCAGAATCTGTATTAGTGCATCAGCTTCTTAACCACATCTAGCTTCCATTCTTATGTTGGTCTTGATCTCCACAATACTGCCAGAGTGCTACTCAGAAATGCAAAGGTGACCATATTCCTACCTTGCTTAAAAACCTTCAGTGAGTTTCTGAAATCTATAAGAAAAATCCTTATTTCATTAGCATGACTTATTTAATATAAGGCTCTTATCTCACTTTCCTATCTCATCTTTCCCCACACTCTTGCTTTGCACTTTGCACTACAGAAGCATTTGACTGTCTGTTATTTCCCTCATAAACACTGCTATTTCTAAGGCATCTGCTCCTGCTCTTGCTATCTTCTTTGTCTGGAATGACTCTCTAGCCCTACTCCTAACCCGCCCTTCCTACATGCATCCCAATTACCCAAGGCATCTCTCTGTCTCTGAATTAGCCATGCTGCTTTGCAACTATATTTATATTTTAGACTCTCTTTGAAGATAGTATTCAGTAGTCAAACAAAAATTTATCTTCATTTATCTTCCTATTTCCACACTCCAGCACAGTACATGACACAGAGTAAGTGCTCAATGGGTGTGTATAGAGGAAGGGAGAAAATAAAGGAAAACTGGAAAGAAGGACAGGAAGGAGGGAGAAAGAAAGGAAGAAAATGCTAAGGAGGATTACCACCCAAAGAAAGAACCCATTAGTAGTTGTAGACCTAAGACTGGGAAGGGAAGCTAGCTTGGAATACCAGAATTTCAAAGGGTCCTCTCAAACAGCACAACGTATATGACTCCATGCCTTCTTCACCCTTTCATCTGAAACATTATTTGAAAAAATATTGGCAAATTGTGGACCTGGCTGATGATACCACCACTAAGATTATGCTGTTACTGGCTGTCCCTTTTTTTCAGAGCCATTCTGAGAAAGACGCTTGGGGAATTCTTGACTAACAACAGAGCTAAGTACCATTAACTCTCAATTTTTCAAAAACCGATTACCTAGTGTGTGGGTTTTCCAGACCTTTTGATTGTTCTGCTTCAGGCTATTTAATTGCTCATTAGAGAGTCGAAAGAAGAAAAAGAGGAGTCGACCACATCTGTCACTTGTTAGTGCCTACAGTAAAAATTTATTAGTAAAGAGGATGAAACCATACACTAAAACAAGAATTTCACTTTTATATTACACCAAATCTTCATTCTCACAGGTCGTGGGAAATGAGCTCTATTCAGCCCGCATTT
>NW_012139413.1:11139859-11140624 GCF_000956105.1 Propithecus coquereli
ATTTTCACATTACCACCTTCATAATGTTCCCTGGCTTCTTTTTTGTTTTCTTTTCAGAAGTTGCTGTTCAAACCTTCACGTAGTTAAAAGCCATGGAAGTTTGTGTCAAAACTTTGTATTCTAGATTGCTTCTAGTTGTTCTAGTAGTTTTCCACCTCGTTTCACACCTGCCTGACAAATAGGCTAATGCAAGCTCTTTTCGCTTGGACTCTGACAAACAAGACAATGACAGATTTATTACCTTTTTTGATAACTAGTAAGTATAAATATCATAAATTTCTCTACAGGTAGTTAGCTGTTTACAACTTTGTTTTCTTGTGTGTAGGGGAGGAGGGATACCATATATTTGCTCTATTTAGCTAGGAATGATTCCTTATTTTTAAAAAAGAAAACCCTATAAATAACATGTACATCCTCAAAGAAATACAAACCAATTTATAATGTGCACAATGCTCAATGGTTTTCCTTGTTAAAGCACCATCACTATTTGAGCCATTTTATTAACAGGCTTTCTGAAGAAATGGTGTGTCAAAGAGATCAGAAATGTTTTGACAATGCAATAAGATACATGTCCATCTCTTTTTTTATCTAATATTTTTTGAGGGAGAAAGAAAACTTTATCACTACTCTTCAAGGGGTTTTCTTATTCATATTTATCAGTCAACATGATGGCAGTACCAAAAGCCTAAAGGTGTAGGAAATCTTCTCTGTATTAACATAACAAAATTCTACACATTTAATAAAGGAATGGTGGAATTCTAAAAT
>NW_012139413.1:11149744-11150791 GCF_000956105.1 Propithecus coquereli
ACTAGAAAGATAAGATTATCCAGTGTTTAGAGTCCAGTCTCTGGACTATGCCTATGGCCAGACAGCCTGGGTTGAAGGCCTAAGCATACCACTTCCTGGCTGGAAACAGTAGACCAGTTATTTAATTTCTCCAGCAGCCTATGCCTCTTTAAAATAAGGTTGGTGATGATAATAATAATAGCATTTAAGTTACTGGGTAAGGTACTCATGGAAAGATCAACCATGTAAGTTATTTAACACAATACCAGGTATCTGGTAGGTATTCTCTCAATGTTAGAGACACTCGATGTTCTTCATTGATAGAAATTAATACATTCTATATATCAGGCATGTACATGAGACAGTGCTTTATTTCAAAAGTTGAAAGGCCTGGCTTCTGTTTTTGTTTTAAAAGTGAGTCATCTAACTGCATTGTTCTTTATTAGAAGACTGTTTCACAAAATACATTAAACCCAGGAAAAGGAGTTTATATCTGGAATCCAATTTTTAATAGCAGACGTTTTAGCTGGGCCACAAGTTTTATAGTATTAGGTTTATTTGTAATCATTAGCTGAAGCATTCGTTTCATATTAAAAAAAAAAACCCTAATTTACAAAGCTTTGCATCATCTGAAATCTTATTAGACCCAAACATTCAACTTTAGGATACTTCGGCAATGTTTCTTAGTGTTTTGTAAAGCTCTGTAAACTTACTGTATAAAACAGAACTCCAGTAGTCTCTTGGCTTTAACATGAAAACATACACATACTTACAATAAAAAACAAACAAACAAATTATTAACTTTTCTTTTGAGACTAACCTTGAGGTCTCATTTATTTTCCTGATCACAATACAAAATTTATAATGTGTTACCATTCATAAATTGAGGAGTTCAGAGTCCAGTATGAACTTCAATAGGAAAAAGTAGGATCCTACTTGACATGCTATAATAAATTTTTAAATATGCTGACTTTCTTTTGCTTTGCTTCTTCTCTTTTTGCATGATTTAATCACAAACTTTTGAGACATGGTTACTCTTTGTCTTGTGCTTGATCCTAGAGAGAGAAG
>NW_012139413.1:11154557-11155408 GCF_000956105.1 Propithecus coquereli
AATACCAAATTCTCTTAAAATTAGTTGAATGTGTGTTACCTAAACTTTCTTATAGAGTTCCAACAGTAAATAACAGCAAATAGTCTTTTTTTTATAGATTTCGAAGACAAGTAGAGCAAATAGTCCTTCTTGTACTAAAAGCAACTGACATCTGAGGTTACTTAATGAATCGAATAATCTAATCAGACTTCCTACATTCAGATGACATGACAAAGGGGAGACTCTTAGTCTGTTTTGCAAATGAAGAAATAGAGGTATAGTTACGTGACGACCTTGAATAGCTTAGCTCATTGTCAGGCTGTCTTATTTTAGCAAAAGTGAGAGAGAGGAAGGGAGAGACAACATAACTCATTTTCTCCATTTTGACACACAGACTAAAATATGAGCTAGGAAAAAATACAGAATATACAAATGGTATTAAGAAGCTATTTTTGACTGCTCAGTGTGACCTCAGATCAGTTGAAATTGGAATTACAATATTTATTAGAAAAAGCTTGAACGTTTCAGGAAAAGCTATTACAATTTCCTAGTACATTTTTAATCCCCTATCCTGGAGATATTTAATATTAAGATGTATAATTAGCTCGCTCTAATTCCTTAATTGCGGCTTGCCTGGAGAGTGAGTGATGGACGTGAAGGCAGTGGTATGACCCTATTGTCTTGTGATTTTTTTAAATAACTCCCACAGTAAAGAATGGAAATAATGTAAATTAAAGCCTTCTCAATTATGTAAAAGTGTATAAAATCACGTTTACTTTGTTACCACCGTGCTAACTAGAAAGTATCCTATGAAGAAATGGTGCTTTGGTGCCAAAGAAAAAGCCTCGTTAAAACAAGAAAAGTTTGAAAAA
>NW_012139413.1:11157443-11158569 GCF_000956105.1 Propithecus coquereli
AAACTGTGAAATCTTGGAGAAACAGCACAAAAATATGTTCATGTTTCTGAGACTTTCTTAAGTAAGGAAGCCCACTTAATTCTGTTTAGCCTATTTCACCACAGATATCTCTTTATGTAGCATCTACTAACACTCCTCAAAATTGCTATTCCTCAGAGTATACCATGGGAAATTTCAAACTACAAAATACCACTTAGGAAGCCTTGGAATTATATGGTAAATTGATGAAAATTGTGGATTCTCTCCAGATTAAATTGGCAAATTTTTTTAAAACCTACTAAGCAAAGTCATTGTTCCATATTCAGATATTTGAAAGTGTGCATAAATAACCCTATGGGTTCTTACAGTCCTACAAATTTTTTCAGAAACCATATAAATAAATGATCATTCCATAAAGCCAAGAAAAAGCCTTAGAAAGATCACATTCAGTTATGCCAAAGGAATTGTTATGATCGGAATGCCAAGAAACTAAAATAACTTCCAACCTTTGAAAACAATGAGAATATAGATAAGTCTAAATAATTTTGGTAATTTCTGCCTTCTAAAGACATTCCTGTCTATCCCTAGCTTATCTACATTAAAAAGAGAAATGAAGCAATGAAAATTTCGACAAAGACGTTTTGCACAATTGAACACACACACGTGTTCGAGCCTAGCTCAAGGATATACTGAGCTACATTTTATTTAGGCATATGAAGGTGGTGAGGGAGGAGGAACTTCAGGGTGGTGAGGTAGTATGTTTATCCACTTCTTCCTTTACTTAATAAACCTGTTTAGAAAGAGAGATGTCAGACATTGCTAAGGGCTTGGGGGTGAACTTTGTCAGAGCCTGTCAAGAGAGATCGAGAACTCACTAAAGCACCAGTGAGAAAGTGATGTATAAAATTAACTAACAGGGAGGGGACAGCAAGACTGCCGCTCCAAAAGCAGCCAGTGTAAGCAAAGATCGCATAGAGCTGATTTGTGATGTCTCAAAGGACTCCTCTTCTCTCCTAATTTACTAACTCCTAATTGATTGAGGCTAGACATAGGCAAAATGTGAACCTGGTAAGACTTTCTCTTTAACACATCATTATTCTCCCCCCATGCAAGTTACACAAGTTGTTTTAGACCCTTTATCAAGGCA
>NW_012139413.1:11159612-11161528 GCF_000956105.1 Propithecus coquereli
GAGCACCACAAACCTCATCCATGTAAGACGGCTAGCTTAGCCAATAAATGCTGTGTGTGCTCTGACTGCTTAGACAACCATCTGCTCCCTCATCTCTCTCGCTCTCCTCCAGCCTCCCTGTTTCCTGAGATACAACAATATAGAAATCAGGCCAATTAATAACCCCATAAAGACCTGTAAATGTTCAAGTAAAAAGAAGAGTGGCACATTTCTCACTTTAAATCAAATTCTGGAAATGATTACACTTAGTGAGGCAGGCATGTCAAAAGCTAGCTCTCTTGTACCAAACAGTGTTAGTCAAGTTGTGAATGCAAAAGAAAAGTTATTGAAGGAAACTAAACGTACTACTCCAGTGAACACACAAACGACAAGAAAGCGAAACAGCCCCTTACTGCTGACACGAGGAAAGTTTTAGTGGTCCGGACAGGAGATCAAACAAGACACAACATTCCCTTAAGCCAAAGCCTAATCTAGAGCAAGGCTCTAACTCTCTTCAACTCTATGAAGGCTGAGAGAGGAGAGAAAGCTGCAGAAGAAAAGTCTGAAGCTAACAGAAGTTTGTCCATGAGGTTTAAGGAAAGAAGCCATCTCCATAATGTAAAAGTGCTAATGTAGAAGCTGCAGCAAGTTATCCAGAAGATCTAAGCTAAAATCATTGATGAAGGTGGCTACACTAAACAAGACTTTCAATGTAAATGAAACAGCCTTCTACTGGAAGAAGATACCGTCTAAGACTTTCATAACCAGAGATATGAAGTTAATGCCTGCCTCTAAAGCTTCACAGGACAGCCTGGCTCTCTTGTTAGGGGCTAATGCAGCTGGTGACTTTAAATTGAAGCCAATGCTCGTTTGCCATTCTGAAAATCCTAGGATCCTTAAGAATTATGCTAAATCCACTCTGCCTGTGTTCTATAAATGTAAGAACAAGAAACCTGGATGACAGCATATCTGTTTACAGCATGGTTTACTGAATATTTCAAGTCCACTACTGAGAACTACTGCTTAGAAAAAAAGATTTTTTTTTCAAAATATTATTGCTCATTGACAATGCACCTAGTTACCCAAGATCTCTGATGGAGAATACAAGATTAATGTCTGCTGACACAACATGCATTCTGCAGCCTGGGGATCAGGGAGTAATGTCAACTTTCAAATCTTACTATTTAAGAAATACATTTTGCAAGGCTATAGCTGCCATACACAGTGATTCCTCTGATGGATCTAGGTAACACAAAGTAAATTGAAAACCTTCTGGAAAGGATTCACGATTCTAGATGCCACTAAGGATATTCATGCTTCATGAGAGGAGGTCAAAACATCAACAGGCGTTTATAAGAAGTTGATTCCAATCCTCATGGATGACTTTGAAGGGTTCAAGACTTCAGTGGAGGAAGTTAACTGCAAATGTGCTGGAAATAGCAAGAGAACTAGAATTTGAAGTAGAGCTTGAAGATGTGACGAAATTTCTATAATCTCGTGATCAAACTTGGACAGATGAGGAGTTGCTTCTTATGGCTGAGCAAAAAAGTGGTTTCTTGAGATGGCATCTACTCCTGGTGAAGATGCTGTGAACATTGTCGAAATGACAGCAAAGGATTTAGAATATTCCATAAACTTAACTAAGAAAGCAGAGACAGGGTTTGAGAAGATTAACTCCAATTTTGAAAGTTCTACTGTGGGTAAAATGCTATCAAACAGCATTGCATGCTACAGAGAAATCTTTCCTGAAACAAAGAGTCAACTGATGCATCAAACTTAATTGTCATATTTTAAGAAATTACCACAACCACCTGAACCTTCAGCAACCACTACCCTGATGAATCAGCACCCATCAATATTGAGGCAATACTCTACACTAGCAAAAAGATTATGACTCACTGGAGGCTCTGATGCTCTTTAGCATTTTTTAGCAATAA
>NW_012139413.1:11161918-11162935 GCF_000956105.1 Propithecus coquereli
ATGGGACTCAGGTGTCTACGAAATTGTGAGAAGGGGTGGAGAAGTCAAGGGCACACCGCTGGACCACTACCTCCCAAGTCACACCAACCTGGTCAGAAACCAGGGAGGAGAAAACTGCTGCTGCTTATAAATCCATTGCTATTTATAAGTCTGTAAAACTGGTAACTACCCACTGGAGCATAGAGTTTAACTACAACAGACATATCGGTCTGACTTGCTGCAGGCCACCCCAGCAGCAAGAAGATGGCCTCTGCCTCCCTTCTAAATTTCATGTGAGTATATTTTATTCGTAGGCTCCAAATCGTATCTGGAGCCCTGACAGCAAGGTAGCCAGGGATAGGTAACGTTTCACTTACCAATCCCTGCAATACAGGAAAGAACACAGAATATAATGGGAATGGATGCTGAGTACTGATAGACAACTTCCAGAACTAAAGTCCTTCAAAATTACTTTTCAACAAATAAGTTTAAAAGATCCATTATTAACAATAAAAAAAAATTCAAGTCTTATACCAAAATTATGTTTAAAAACAGAATGTAAGAGTATTATCCATTTGTAATCCCAGTTTAAGGGAAACCTATAAATCCACTGTTTTGACATTCTTAGTACACACCTACCATACACTTACTTTTATTCAAATTAAAAGAGTAATCATGGAAGAAAGGATGTAGGAAAGAATAAATCTCTTTTGTGTTCAACTTTTACTTTTGATACTTCTCTCATAAGAATAGGCGAGAGTTGAGAGCTTATTATTCTACCAACTTAGGAACAAACTAAAACACTATAATTTGGCTCATTCATTTATTTGTTTATTCAACAAATAGTTATTGGTAGATTATTAGGTGCAAGGTTTTTTCAAATATGTTTGACAATTGTGCTTCCACTAAGTTGATTTCATTTTTTTTACTACAAGGATACAGTCTCTTTTTACTGTAAGAATATAATCCATTAGTTATGTGAAATGGGACAACAGTTATTTAAAATATTTAAAATATATATTAATTTGCATATTTTTC
>NW_012139413.1:11163355-11178214 GCF_000956105.1 Propithecus coquereli
GGTAAATTATATGGTCATTCTAATTGATGAGAGGAGTAAAGAACTGAGATTATAAATAACATTAAATTAATAGCATATGTAACGGAACATGCAGGGAGTGAAACATTTAAAGAAGAGAAGAATCTCTGCAGTTGGGTCAGTTGCCAGAAGGAAAGCATTATGTGTCTAGCCAATGGAATGGCAAAGTGCAAGCCAAGAGGCAAAGGTCAATTTACAGCCCTTTGCCAAATGACCTTAAATTTTAGCTCCTCTCACGCTTGATTCTTAACCAGATCCGTTGTGATATGAGTATATCCGTTTCATCATAAATCATTAGTCTCAAGGGATATCAGTAAGTCACATTGTTCAACCTCCTTCAAATAGCTCTAGACTCAAATTTTCTAAGACAGAGCTAACCACAGAAAGCAGTTAGTGTTTACAAATTTAGCATCCTTGAAATCACTTCTCTTTTGGCTTCCTTAATACCAAACCTTCCTGCCTCTCCCTCTTTCCAGACCCTCACTTCTCCAGCCCCATTCGTAGCACCTGCTTGTCCACTTGGTCTTTCAATGCTGGCAATCTTAAAATGTATGAAAGATTTTGAACACTGAGTAAATTTGAGTACAAACTCGGTATTATGTGAGTGAATTATTGTCAAGTTTCTTAGATATGGTAATGACACTGTGGTTACATAGAATAATGTTTTTAGTCTTAGGAGATGTCTGCTGAAGTATTTAGGGGTAAAGTTTCATAGTATCTGCAACCTACTTTGAAATTGGGGAAATATGTGTACATAGACATACCTATAAATATAGACGTAGATACAGAGATAGGTAGATAGATGAACAAAATATGGCAAAATGTTAAAAATTGTTGAATACACGGACTTGGGGGGAGGGACCAAGGGCAACATACGTAACCTAAACATCTGTACCCCCATAATATGCTGAAATAAAAGAAAAAGAAAAAAAATTGTTGAATACAGTTGGTGAGTACATGGCTGTTCATTGTACCATGTAAACTTGCTCGACCTTATGTATGTTTAAAAATCTTGATAATAAAAAAAGAAAGAAAATTTTTGATATGCTTTTTGGCCATTATTCTGTCTTCTTTTGAAACGTTTCTGTTTATGTCCTTTGCCCACTTTTTGATAGGGTTGTTTGATTTTTTCTTGCTGATTTTCCTGAGTTCTAAATAGATTCTAGTTAACAGCCCTTTATCGGATTTGTAGCATGCGAAAATTTTCTCCCATTCTGTAGGTTGTCTGTTTGCTCTTGTGACAGTCTGCTTGGCTGTGCAGAAGCTTTTTAATTTGATCAGGTCCCATTTATCTATTTTTGTTGTTGCTGTGATTGCCTTTGGGATCTTCTTCATAAATTCTTTGCCTAGGCCAATGTCTAGAAGAGTATTTCCAATGTTTTCCTCTAGAATTCTAATAGTTTCACACCTTAGGTTTAAGTCTGTTACCCTGCGTGAGTTGATTTTTGTGAGAGGTGAAAGGTGTGGATCCTGCTTCAGTCTTCTACATGTGGCTATCCAGTTTTCCCAGCACCATTTATTGAATAAGGATTCTTTTCCCCAGTGTATGTTTTTGTCTGCTTTGTCAAAGATTAGATGGCTATATGAGGATGGTTTTATATCTGGGTTCTCAGTTCTGTTCCACTGGTCAGAAAAAATGCTCAACATCTCTAATCATCAGAGAAATGCAAATCAAAACCACAATGAGATATCACTTATCTCCAGTGAGAATGGCCTTTATCATAAAGTCCCAAAGCGATAAATGTTGGCATGGATGTGGAGAGATAGGAACATTCATACACTGCTGGTGGGACTGCAAACTAGTGCAACCTCTGTGGAAAGCAATATGGAGAAACCTTAAAGAGACACAAGTAGATCTACCATTTGATCCAGCAATCCCATTACTGGACATCTATCCAAAAGAACAAAAGACATTCTATAAAAAAGACACCTGCGCTTGAATGTTTATAGCAGCACAATTCACAATTGCAAAGATGTGGAAAGAATCCAAGTGCCCAACAATACATAAGTGGATTAATAAAATGTAGTATATGTATACCATGGAGTACTATTCAGCTATAAGAAACAATGGCGGTGTAGCTCCTCTTGTGTTTTGCTGAATAGACCTGGAACCCATTCTACTAAGTGAAGTATCACAAGAATGGAAAAATAAGCACCACATGTACTCACCAGCAAATTGGTTTTAACTGATCAACACCTAAGTGCACACATAAGAATAACATTTATTGGGCATCGGGCAGATGGGAGGGGGAGGAGGAGATGGGTATATACATACATAATGAGTGCAATGCGCACCATCTAGGGGATGGACACACTTGAAGCTCTGACTCGAGGGGGAGGGAGGACAAGGGCAACATATGTAACCTAAACATCTGTACCCCCATAATATGCTGAAAATTGAAAAAAATGTTTTGAAAGTCTATCTTTAAGAGTTTCAACTCCCTTCCCTGTCCCCACTCCTTCAATATTTTTCTGTCATACACTTTCTAGATGACCTCATTCATTCTTTAACTTTAAATGCCATCCACATATAGTTAATTCTCCCAACTTATCTCTGGCTTAGATCTCACCTACAAACTCCAGTTGAGATAATATAGCCAATTAACAATTTGACATTCCATCTAGATATCTCACAAGCATCTCAATTTTGACAGGTTTAAAACTGAAGTCTTGATTTCCACCCCACCCCCCAACAAATCTGTTCATCTCCCAGTGGTCTTCAACTAAGTATTTGACACTTTTTTTTACAGCCAAGTGCTTAAGTTAGAAATCTGGGTATCATCCCTCTTCCTCCATCCGATCCATGAATAAATTCTATCAATTTCACCTCCAAAACATAGCTCAAGACTATGAATTTCTCCAGATTGTCATCACTACTCTGTTCCAGTAACATAATTATCCTTGCCTAGACTAGAGCAATAGTCTCTTAGTTGGTACTGCACTTCCTTTCCTTCTCCTTTACATTCTCCAGAGAATCTCTGAGTTAATTTAAAAAAAAAAAAAATCAAGTCTTTGGATCCTCTGTTTGAAATAAAATGGCTTTCCATTGCATTTAGAACAAAACCCCCGTTTCTTTCCTGGACCCTCAAGGTCAAACTTAGTCCAGCCTCTTCCACTTCATCTCAAGCTTCTCTTCAACCTTACCAGGAGAGGCTGGTGGTGTAGTTCAAAGACCTAAGGGCTGAAGGGTTGATGGTACAGACTAGTCCAAACCGAAGGCCTGAGACCAGGAGTGCTGAGGGCAGGAGATCAATGTCCCAGCTCAAATAGTTACACAGAAGGAGAGTGAATCCAACCTTCCTCTGCCCTTTTGTTCTATATAGCCACACATGGGGAAGGGGGGAATATGTTTTATTTAGTCCATCAACTCAAATGCTAATCTCTTCCCAAAATATCCTCATAGACACATCCAGAAATAAGGTTTATCAGATATCTAAGCATCTCATGGCCCAGTCAAGTTGACACACAAAATTAACCATCACAGGGGGTAATTAGGGTTACATGATGATATTCATGGCTTCATAAGAAGAGGAAGAGAGAGAGATCTCTCTCTCTGCCATGTGAGGACACAGGAAGAAGGCAGCCATCTGCAAGCCAGGAGGAGAGCCCTCACCAGGAGCCAAATTGGCCAGCACCTTGATCTTGAAATTCCCAACCTCCAGAACTATTAATATAAGAAATAAATGCCATTGTTAAAGCCACCCAGTTTATAATATCTTATTATACCACCCTAGCAGACTAATATAGATCATAATTAATAGAACCAGGTTTTAAACCCAACTGATGCTTCCAAGTCTGTACTTTGAACTACCACACTATACCACAGTGTAGGACGCTGTAGGGGTGAAAAGGTGTAATACTATTTCCCCACCAATTTCAAGGTCCATAGTTGATACCCCTATAACAAAAGACAGATTAACATGAGAAAAGCATAACAAATTTATTTCATCAAACTTTTACATGACATGGGAGCCTTCAGAAATGAAGAGTCAAAGACTCAATTGTGTATTTTTATGCTTAAGTTTGATGAAGAATGGACAGCTGTGTAGAAATGTGATTAGGCACAAAGGGTATGAGCTCATTGTAATAGACAGAGGGAGGAATTGAGCAAGGCCTCTTTGTTCAGATTCTTCTCGGCCTCTCTATGTAGCATCCCTTCCTCTGAGTACAGGGCAGGACACCTGTCACATGAGAGTCTTCGGGGGCAAGGGAGAAGGTCAGAGAGTGACATTTCTGTGTTTTGTCGGAACAGGCATTCTAGGTCTTATGACCTGCTTTGGGGGGAAGTGGGAGAAGCAGAAAAAAGAAGGACAGAGAGAACTTCTTGCTTCCTAGGCCCTTCTAACCTTCAGTTCAAGGTACTCAGCATACCAAAGCACCATATTTGGGGTATCATTTTCTGAGCCCCAACACCATCTTAGATTCTGTTCTTCTCCAGGACCTTTGTATCTTCACTTAAACATTACTTCTTTTGACAAAATCTTCTCTGTGTATCCTACCTATTTCATCACAACATTTTAGTATTTCTTTCACTGCACTTTTTTCAAAGTATCATGCATATCTTTTCATTGTTGTTGTTTGTTTACCTTTTTTCTTCCTGCCATGTAACAAGTACTGCTAGGTAATGATATATAGTAATGGACAAAATAGACCTTGTCCCTACTCACCAGAGGTTTATAGTCTAAATTAATCTTTTTTTTGCAGACATCAGGATCATAACATCAATGGAGAATGGACACAAGATGAAGAGTTAAGACCAGATGAAATCAACATAAGCTAGGAGATGAGCATGAAGATCAGTAAAAGTCAAGGATCTAGAATTGCTGGTCTAGGCTGGGTCATAATAAGGCTAAAGAGACAGGAGTAGGGAAGACAAGAGGAGCTACTAGTAGAGAGTATTTGACAAGAACTTTCCTCCCTACCTTAGAAAATGGCTTTCATTACTTCAGGATTTGTACATTTCAGGCAGTACCTGAGGTAGACCTCAAACAGAAGCAGCATGGTCTGATTGCTAAAAAAGGTGGATGCCCCCCAGAAAGCAGAATGAATCAAGGTTGAAACTGAAATCTTCCCTCTGTCCTTCAAAGACACAACATCAGTATTCTGCAATACATTTGGCCACTCCCCTGATTTAAGGTCCCAGATAGATGGAATTCAGATAACACTGGAGGTTTGGTAAGGGAGTGAGTGACCAAATATATTCAATTCAGGATGGGGGTCTGTCATTTCTAAGAGGGCAAGAACTTAATTAAGTGCAGCTCCAGTATAAAGTCTCAAGTTTGGACCCCCGAGTACCCAGATGTGTAGACATACTCTTAGTAGACTCCAGTAGACTTAGTAGACTCTTAGTCTACTCTTAGTAGACATACAAGAGGAGACAGCATTTATGAGAATCTTGCAGCTTTCTGTTTCAGCAATGGCTCAATTAGTCTCAGGGACCTCAAATCCTTGTGAATACCTTCTACATGCCAAGCACTGTTCTATGCACTAAACAGGCAGAGGTAAACAAAATAGAACATGGTTCTGCTGTTATAGATCTTACATTCTCATGAGAAATTTAGTAAACAAGTAAAATAATCAATTATCTCACTGATAAAAAATTATTTGTGATAATGATGAATGCTGTAAAGAAACTAAAACAGGGCCACGTGATAGAGTGACTAAGTGTCAACTAAGTGTTGTGTGGACTGCCAGCTGTCCAAAGGAATCCATCTTCCCCTCCTAGATGTATGCCTCATTGGGCACATGGCTGCTCAGCTAATTACATTTCCCAGACTCTATGCAGCAAATGTAGCCATGTAACTGTTCCTTGCCAATAAAACAGGGAAGGAAATGATGTGTGCCACTTTTGTTTCTGTGCTTTAATATATGGAGCATGCCTCATCTATGCTCTCTTTCCCATTTCCATTGACTAGAAACTATATGTAGTGACAATCCAGAGTTAATTATTCAGATGATGACAATACTCAAGGGTATGACAGAGCAACGAGATGGGAGGATGCTGGATCCATGAATGACCTCATAGAGTAGTATGTTCTCATAATCTGGACTAATTACATCAATACTGTGGCAGTTTAGCCTTCCCCCAACTAGGCAGTTGGGGGAAAGAAATCTTAAGTAGGATGGTCATAGGAGATCGTATTTAGGAGATGAGGCCTAATGATGGGAAGGAGTTAGCCATGCGAATACGTGGGAGTGGAGCAGAAAGAGCATGAATAGCATGTCAGAGAGAGCCTGGCAAATTCCTATTCAGGACCGTTGGTAAGACTCAGCTGCTGCGTTAACACCAGAACCACAGGTACTGGTAAAAATTTTTGGCAGAGTACTAGGAGCCAGATAATGAAGATCTGGGAAAGGTTAAAGGTGAAGAAGATAAAGTAAGTCCAAGCACAGGCCAGATTTAAGGCAAGAACAAGAATCTG
This sequence comes from Propithecus coquereli, assembly GCF_000956105.1. NCBI lineage: Eukaryota > Metazoa > Chordata > Mammalia > Primates > Indriidae > Propithecus > Propithecus coquereli. The sequence continues at coordinate 11,169,796 of NW_012139413.1, forward strand.
GTGATCACAGGGTCTTCTATGGAAAGTGTCTAGCTTGCAAAAACCAAAAGGTCAAAAGAAAATGGACAGCTGATATTTGGACAAACAGAAGTAGTAGGAGACATGGTAAGTGGCTTCTTAGACAAACCCAGAAATTTTTAGTAATTTAATCACTTACCATAAATTTGGTTTTGCTTTTATTTTTGTTTTCTTAATTAAGATATCAAATTTGTATGTATGTGATGGTTATCTGCCACAGCGATGAACCTGCACCTCGGTTCTGCAGAGTGATAATGTATTGCTGCATTTTTGCCCTAACAAGTGTTGAGATCTGTTTCTTGGTTTTGCCATTCGAGTCACATCCATTGACCTACACATTGTGGTCTATCTGTGCCTGATACTTCAAGAAGATTCACAAAAACATGTGCAGAAAAATAGAAGGAAAAGAGCATTTTATTACCAAGAGAGAATGTTGGCTTCTATTGATTTTTAGGCTCCCTTAAGATACACATGAAAATAATTTTTTGAAAGGTCCTAAAACTCTGAAAGAATGATGGGCAAAGGCAGGAATGCAAAGGCCTATGAGAATAATTAAGAGCCAAGCAATCCATAGGAACAGATGAAGCAGAATAAAGCAAATAGAAAGCAGCATTAGGGATTCATCAGTTGAAAAAGTTTGTACCTGCATCAAATTTTATGTTTCTCATTGGGGCATATGTCTAAGTTGACTAATACAGAACCCAAAGGCAGAAATAAGTAGAAACACCAGGCAGGAGTGCAGAACAAAGAGACCTTTTGCCAAATAAGCTTATTTCTTTTTATTCCACCTTCAGTGAAGGTGGAGAAAATATTTGTCAATCACAGTACCCATTTTTAAGTAGAGGTCAATGTGACTAATACTCCCCATTCTGTCATTCAGGGCTGTAAATGTTCTTGCACATTGCCTCTTCTCAACTTCCATCTGAGTGAAAAAATGATGTTCTCTAGGGAGTCAGAGAGTTTTGTACAATGCTGAGAGATATAATTTGAGGTGGTGTCGTGATTGTTGTTGCTCTGCCTTGGACATCAGAAGTCCCCAAGTCCAACCTGCAGAACGTCCAGATCCTTCCTGTCAGCCTACCGTAGAATGCAGCTCGAAGGAAAATGTTCTGTGTCTCTGTTCTCTCCCAGAGTGAAAGGGGAAGGTGGTTTGGGGCTGCTGCGAGGCACCATTACTTTCCACTGAGTTACCTGTCATCTCCTCCAATAAAAACCCTGCAAAACTTCCCCACTCCCCTTGGGATTTAGTGCAAACTCCAGAATGTGGTTTAGAAGACCCTTTATCCCTACCCTTCTCTCCCAGCTGCACCTTTCCACGTTCTCACCTCACGTTGTTGGGTTTCGGCCATACAGAACCACCCAGAAATTCTCAGAAATCAACATGTACTCTCTCTTCTTTGCACCTTGGCTGCCTTTCTCTTGTCCCAGCACTCTCCTGCTCATTCTTCAGCCCTCAATGTAAATGTGACCTCCCCAGCACTCCCCAGTCTGAGGGGATGCCACCCTGTGCACATGTGACGTTTCGTTATTACCCCTGTTGGAACACAAACACGTCGTTACTAAAGCGCCCTCTACCTGTCTGCTTCCTCTCCATCACCCTGATGGCAGAGTCCGCCATTGTACCATCAGTACCTAGCTCAATGTTTCATGTAGATCAGGCAGAGAATTTGCTCAGAGAATATGTTTAACTTGGAAAAAAAATCAGTAAAGATCATTTTTAGGTAGCAAGAAATAAACTAAAGAATCTCAAATCAAATTTCTAAGTGCTATTTCTCAGCATTTCCAAACATTATGGCTCCTCATACCTCACTTCTTTTTCTTGCTTGTTACACTAGTTTTTAAAAGTCAGCCCTTTGGCCCCTGAAAACCTAAAGTTTGAATGCGTTGTTTATATACCTTTAGGTAAATACTTCACTTGACACAAGTTTAAATAATGAATATTGAGGCAAAAACTGTATAAGACAGTTTCAGGGAAGATCATAAGAACTTTACAAAAACACCTTTATATAGCTATTTTAAAAAGAAAAAATAGGAATACTTTTAAAGGTCTTTGACTCATAAAGCATTAACTCTGCTTTTAATTTAATACCAGTGATTTGGCTGACACAGAGCTGTAAGGTTAAGTACTAAGATACCAAAGGATATGTGTCTAGCATATTTCCTTCTAGGTAAACTTGGCCCAATTCATTTACAAATAAATTTTCTATCACATCCTTGGAGAGTCTGATCAAAGAGGCCTCAAGCTGAGTCAAGATAGACAAGGAGCCACCATGACAATTCCCATCATACACGCTTCCTCAGGAGGTTTCTGTGGCTTATTCAGGTGTTTTCACATACAGTAGAAAGTGATTCATTTTTAAAAGGAAGAAACAGGCGTAAAATGAGAAAACTGGTTATAAGTTTCAACAAACTCAAGATGTGCTATTTTAGAATAATGTTTCTTTACATAGAAGGCTAGTTGTCCTCATTCCTCCTTTCATTCATTCAGCAAGCACTCACAAAGCACCTTCTGCTCAAGGCAATGAGGATTCCAAACAATAAGACATGTCTTTGTCATCAAAATGTTCAGAATGTCACACATATTTTTAGAAATGATAATCAAAATAGATGGTGAATTCTAGAAGATGATTATAATTTCATTATTATCTACATATGCATATTTTGGCCTTGAATAATCTACCGCTGTGTTTTGTCAACATTAATATATATATATATACATAGTTTCCATTCCCACTGAGATCTAAGTATCTTGACAGCAAGAAAGTTACTATAAATGCCTCTTATATCACGCATAGCATTGTTCTTTAAATTTTTCATAACTCACAATAATAAATATATTTTTCATGGCAATGCAATATACACATGTATACCAATATCAAAATTTTCACATAAATATACCCACCATTACTACATCAATGCATTCTGATGTTTTCTACTTTATAATACACTATTCTAGTACATTTAATAAAAAAAAAATGCTGGTCATGACCCACAAGTAAGCCATAACTCATGACTTCTTGAAAAAAAAATACTCCAAAGACCTGCAAAATATTAGCAAAAATTGTGAATGATACTTGGTGAATAGTTACATGGCCAAAGGTAATACAGCACAGGGACTGGATTTTGGGGTCTGGAATAAATCTAGACTCTTCCAATTATTGGCTATGTAACCTTAAACAAGTTATTTAACCTCTTTAAGCCTCAATATCTTCATACTAAAAATATTAAAAAATAATAGCACCTACTTGTTGAGACAGTAAAGGAGATCATGCATGTTGAGGTATTTACTACAATGCAAAGCATGTAATAAAGAATTAGTAAGTGTTAAATTTAAAAAAATCTATCCAAATAAATGAAAACAAGATTTGAGAGGAAAATTGGAAGTAATTTGGCTTTGGTCAACTTTAACCAGATATGAAGGGAGGCGATTTCCAGTGGAGACAGTGGAGATTTCAGACTACCTAGGTAAACATATATTTCCTGAGCTTGGGAGATACTAGTAAGGGTTGGCAAAATAGACCCTTTTCTGCTCAGTTACAGAAGAGAATAGCATCCCACTGTTTAATACAGCTTAGAGATGGTCCAAAAAAGGTAAGGAAAGAATGGAATAGATAATAGTTTTGAGGTTTCACCCAGTCTTATGATCCTACAGATGAAGTTTGACAAGTGAATCAGGAATGGATACTCAGGGAAAAATGCCTCCTAATACTGCACCCAGAAAGCTAAACCAAGTCCTGACACCTATTGACTAACCATATGGCCAATTTGAATAGCACAGGCATCACAATGGCATTTTGGTCTGGATTATGCCCGCTGCTACTCTGCCTTCTCTGACACTTTGGCTGCATGGACTCACCCAAAACACAATCTAGAGCAGCCTTTCTGCCATAGCCCCTTAGTTCAGGTTCTGCCACACAAAGGATTCTAAGGTTCTTCACTGAGACAGTTTTAAGGGGTTCACTCTCAAACTTTCTCAGACCATTGATTTTATTTCATATTTTTCCTCACCCAAAAGACCTCTACTAACCCCAGAGCCAGCTAGGGGAGAGAAGACATCCATAGGGTGCCCAAAGGACTAAGAAACTTGACTTCTGCAGGACATCTTTTACACAATCTCCAGGAAGCTATGGTAAATCAACTTAATAATTGTGTATCCTCAATGCTAAGAGGACGTAGCTGTAACTTGCACCCCCTGAATCTTTAGGCAGCTAAATAGTGAGGGAAAAAAACTCAGTCTAAATACATGTAGCAACTTGATACCAGAGTTGGTTACAGAGAGAAGTAATGACAAGGATGATTCCAACGAAGTGTGAACCCACTTACCCACAAGAGTCTGATGCAGGTACTGGCCTTATGGCCCTGCCAACAAAGTTGTAGGACAAAAAAAAATGAAGGGAAATAATATAGTTCTACCACATCCACTGAATTAAACAGGCAAATGGCAAGGATTCAGCACAGAGCTATATGATGCATACGTAATCAGAGACAGAGACTATATGCCCATTCAGCTGGAAACAGATTCTGGTTGCTACTTAAAATATCAGCAGAAGTGTCGATCTACCATGTCACCAACATTTTTTTCAAAATGCTCAGGCAGCCAGATAAATCACTCTGTGGCTTCTCCCTGTTACCTGTGGCTTGACAATATTTATAAACAGCTCTGTTAACATCCTCAGACTCTTAAGGAAATGTTCTTACTGCACTGAAGAGCTTTTAAAGTTCATATATCTAGCAAAAGATGGGCAAGTCTTTTTGTTCAGGTGGCTGTCCTTCTAGCATCTGGGGTACAACAAGAGCCAATAATTCCTTTTATGGAGCCAGTGGTAGCAAGTGGCAGCACTCTAACCCTGTCGTAATAGAAAGGATCTCCAAACAGGTTTTAGCTTCTCCCATTTGGGTATTTACAATGGTAGAATAAAGAGCACATGTTTTATCCTGTCTCAAAGACCGTTTACAATCTGAGTCCTGACTCATTTTCTGCCAAATGACTTCCTTGTGCATTGCTCCACTCCACGAGCATGCTGAACCAGTCACTGTGCCCTGAGTGGAATGTGTTCTGCAGTGTCACTGAACCTGTGCAAGACCTAGTCAGCACTTTGCTGGAATGTCATACATTCTTCTCTTATGCACCTGGAGACCAGTCACTTATTTTCACCACTTAACTCATACATTACCTAGCCTCCAAACTCTTACCCTACTCCCCTAAGCAAAATTCACAGACTTGTTTATACCCATTCTAGACTGCAAAACCCCTTGAGAACAGGTCACACTTCCCAGAGATTTTTATCTCCATCGTACCCAGCACAGTGTCTGGCATATGGTAGGTTCACAATGAAGGACTGCCAGATGAAAAAAATTTAGGTGAATGCTATTATCTCTCCTTATCAAAAGCAGGGGTACTGAGGAGCTTACAAGAAGAAAAGTAGAGGTAGGGGAACATCCATCTGACCGAACACTAATGGGAATGTCAGGGAAGGTTTTTCCCTTCTTTTGTTGCAATCGGGTTATATATGAAAGTGGCTAACACCAGGCAACAAAACACTTTTTCCTAATGTAGGGGTCCCTAATTATGACCCAAGATTGGGCTTTTATGAATCTCTTTCTGTCCCTATCCTTAATTTGTATACAAATATACAATTTTCATCATATTTTCAGAAATATTCAAAGCTCAAAAAATATTATGGGCCACTGTCCAAACGTTATTTTTTTTTTAATTTGGACGTGTCAAGAAAGCATTATGTATGTATTCAATAGTCATGTTGATGATATTTAAGAGAATCAAAGTGACAGGGAAAAAATGTACAAATCATTTTGATATAATACTTTATTCAATGTAAAGTTATACTCCTTCTGCACTTGTACACATTTTTCACTATAATAACAAAAACATATAAGTCAATAAGTTCCCACTAAATGGTTGCTATGTGTCCAGCAATGTCATACATGCTCTTGGGGTATATGTGCTCCAATAAATCAACACAGAAAATTATTTAAAAAACAGGAAATAAGAGAATTCACAATACTTGTCAAATTTGGTGATTCACATAATGAATGCTGTAAGATCCAGTCATGGAGCTTACTGAAGGCAGGGAAGTTTTCTCAGAAGACTTTGGGATAGCTGACTTCTCCCCACAGAGGTCCTATGAGATAGTAGTGTTTAGTTAGGAAGCAATGTGATGAATGGATATTTAGCTTAAATCAGAAAGAGTAAGCTTTAGGCCCAGTGTACTCTTACTAGCCATGTAACTTCAGACCATTCACATCTCTGTGCCTCAATTTCCCCACCAGTCCCATGAGGATAATATCTTTCCTTAGCCTCTCTCCATGACGTGTTTGCCAGGCTCAAACAAGATAGAGTGTGCAAAAGCATTTTCCAAATTATAAACCACTATACTATTTATTGGACGTGAAAATGCTATTGGAAATGGTCGAGTCAGGTACACATAATAGTCTGTGACAAAGAATACAGTATTTTCTTCAGTCTGTTTTGTTTTGTTGTCTTGGCTCTTGGGAATCCAATGTAAGGTCCTTCATGTTCATTTAATAACATTTCTCGTCAAATTTCTCATACATAAACTTTTATATACAACCCGCACTGCAGTCTGGCTGCTAGGATTATTTTCAGAAAGGGGCAAGTGGAAGAACGGTAACTTCATTCTAGCCAAAAGCAAGCAGGCTTTCTTGTTAAGGACTCTCCCAGAGGTGGAACATTTCAGCATTCACATCATTTTTTCCTTTCAAAGCCTCTCCCCTGAGCCCTCTGCAGGTTGTCCATGGTACACAATTCAAAATCACCCGACCACTTAGGATACTGGGATCTGGAGGCAGTAGCAACTGTATTTCACATTCAAGAGGAGAAACATTAGCAAGCACAACATTTAATATGCTGTGTGCTGCAAGGATCAGGGGCTTAGACTTCCCATTTCGGCTTCACTAGTTAGACTGCAATCTGAACAAGAGTGTGCACTGATGCAGTGTGTTTGGCCCTCGTCGGTGCCAAGCAGCAGTTTTATCATCAGTAAGAAAGCATTAAGTGAACCCCAGGGATAGCATATGTATTGTATTTAGAGGAAGGGTGAAAATCCATCAATGCCATGTAATTTAAAAGGTTTTCATGCTGTTCGTGGGAAGCTATAAGCTTAGATTCCTTTGTCCCAGTTAAAGAGAAAATGGTTCTAGTAAAGAAAGATGGATTTAAAATAGTAGTTAGCCATGGAGTGAACCTAAGTGATAAAGGAAGATAGATAGGATAATGGACATCACCCAGCACGTTAGAGGAGCCACACATTATTTTACATTTGCAGAAGAGCACACTTTGGGAATTCTGAGCTAGACACCCATTCAAATGAATCTTTTTATTGCTTTTGATTCCACAATCTTTTAGTCCCTCCTTGTCAGTTCCCAGTTGTCTCCTATTAGAGGAGAATTACAATCAGTCTTTATGCCAGGAAAGCATAAATTTGAGGGGAGAGAAAGGACAAACAGAATGGGGTGGTTGATAAGAAGAAGGAGATATATGAGCCAAGATTTCATTATGCAAGTTAGATTTGCACTCCTATGCCAGGAATGAATAAACATAAACAAAGATTGCAGACTCTCCTCATATACAAATGATTATAACTTCATTTGTCCTACAGTCCAGTTTTCTGATTTACCCTGAATTTGTTCATCTCCCTGCCACCAGACTTTTGTCTCTGCTGTTCCTACTACCTATAATATCCTCCTGTCACAATAGCATCTACTGCAATCTTATCCTTCCTTCTCGACCCAATTTAAGTGCTACCTTTTCAAAGAGCTTTCTCATATTCTGCTACTTGGAATTAATCTCCCCAGAATATTGCTTTTAACTGTAGTTTAGCACTTAACATAATGCATGTGGTTTAGCATGGCTACTTATGGAAGTGTTAAGTTGCCCCCTCTATCATCGCACCACCAAATTTTGGGCTGTGAGGTGGGGCACCAGCCCCTAATCATCTGGAGTCTCCAGCAGTGCTTGGCACACTGTTGTGCACAGTGTGCCTGTGTTAGGCTGATGCAAATACAGGCAGTGCACAACTTGGAGCTCTGCAATTTTGACCAACCCACACATGAGACTAACTCGTGGGTCTCCACTCCTCTTCTGCCTTTCCCAAGAAGGGTTGCTACTTTCTCAGCCCCCAGTCAATTCCCACCCCCATACTACCTCTTCTAACCCTAAAGTGTTTGAACTCAATATTGTGAGCTTTGTCAATAACTTCTTTCAGAGGACAACCTAACCTAAAATCTACTCAAACATTACAAATATAAGTGACACTGATTCTTGCCTTTAATTTGTGATTGTGGGGAAATCTACTACTTTTAAAATTTGACAAAAGCTTTTGCTTACTTAAATATTTGCAAATAAAGCATATCTAGGCCGGGC
>NW_012139413.1:11178384-11187681 GCF_000956105.1 Propithecus coquereli
GAGGTTGCTGTGAGCTAGGCTGACTCCACGGCACTCACTCCAGCCCGGGCAAAAGAGTGAGACTCTGTCTCAAAAAAAAAAAAAAAAAAAAAAAAGGCGTATCTAGTGCAAGGTTTGTTTTAAGAAATGTATATATGCTAACATATTTAATCCTTATAACTACCTTATGTGGTAATATTATTGCTCCCAACTTTAAAGATAATGCAAACTGAGGCACAGAGAATTTAAGTAATTGGCCTTCACTGCTCATAAGTAGTGAAGCCAGGCTTTGAACCTTGAAATTCTGGCTTCAGAGTCTGTGCTTTTAACCAATGCACAGAATGCACAGATGGAGGAATCACGTTCTCTGAATCTCCAACACCAATACAGGAAAAGCTATAGTTTATTTGAAATTATGTATGAGGTCAAAGCTAAGGTCAGGACCTGGGAGTTAAAGACTAGAAATAGGATAGTAGGTCCTGCTTTGTTGTGGTGTACCCAGATGAAACTTAATGGATAGATGTTGATTCAGTTTCCAATTACTCGCAATTATTTGTAAGATTGAGGGAAATTAATTATGAGAATGATACAGATTTGTTTACTTGGCTATCAATGTGTATTTTTGAAAACAAATAGAACTTCAATTAAACAGAAGAAATACATATAGACAACGCTCTTCTATCACCCAAGAATCAGCTGAATTAAAGTTCAAGCTCTCCCCAGAATTTTTGGTCCTAAAAACATTGGTTTTCCTGGAAAGATACTGAATTCTCCCAAGAATTATTTGGCAGATCAATACTGGATCTAAGATTCAGATTAAAGCTTTTTTGTTTTCATTGCTTTCCATTTTACCTTAAACAATATGGAATGGACATGTCATCCCCTACCTGGAACGTGATTTGCACAGGTTCCTTGTGTTGTTTCTTCTATGAGGGGTGCCCCTCACTCACTCCTATCACTCATCTTCCCAGACCGTTTCCTTACTAAATCTTTGTTCTTCATAACTTATTTCAAGCACCTTCTCTCTGACCATGAGTGCACCTTAGATGGACCTCCTTAAAGCTCCTGTAGCACCTGATTTACACCTTGGTCACAACAATCAGCATGTTCAGCTGGAACAAGCCATTCGTTTACAGCCTTTCTCTTAGATTGTGAGCTTATTGGGAGCAGGTACAACCTGCTTGTTCATCTGTGTCTTATTCAGCACATAGGGCCTGACATATAGTAGACATTTGTTCCTTCATTCAACACATCTGTATTGAGTGTCGTGTGTGTCCCGAGCCATATGCTAGACTAGGTATACCACAGTAAACAAAAACATGCAGATCCCTGCCCTCATGAAGCTTATAAACTATTAGGAGAAACACTTATCAACCAAATAATTTTGCTATATTGAACCAATATCAAAATACAACCAGGGTGACTATTATGATGAGGAGTATTTAGGGAATACAGCAAAGAAAAATGAAATAGAATAAAGAGAAAATGTTTTAGGGGAAAAGGTCAGGTTGGGTTCCCTTAGAAAGTGGCCATTGAGCTGAGTTCTGGATGGAGAGTAGGAAGAATGTGCCCGGAGAAGAATCCCCCAGCTAAAGTCCTTTGTGTGTGAGAGAGGCTGGTGTGAGTGTTCTGAGAAGGCTGGCAAAAACAGAGCAGAGCGAGCAAGGGGAAGAACATTAGAACAGAGAGCAGAGAGATGGCAGAGACCAGATCCTGCAGGAGGCCCTGTAAGACCAAGAATTTTGTTCTTTATCCTAAGACCACTGGGAAACACATAATCAAATAATGAAATTTATGTTTGAAAGATGATTTCTCTGCCACAGTATGGACAGAAAAAAAATGGATGTAGGAGGAGGTGGTATACTTGGATATGATACTTGTCCTAAAACTGCTTTTGTCCAACAAATTCAAATGTTCTGAGACTGTGTAAGTTGAAAGAAGGTCAGTATAGAAAAGAGTAAATGAGTGAGTGGGCAGAATGTTACTAGAGCCCATTGTACAAAGCATAGACCATATTATGAAGTTTGGATTTTAGCTGAATTGCAAAAGAGTGTTAACACCAACTCCAATATACCTATCGTCTCCTAGATTATATCTAGAGACCAGTGGAGTGAAGTAAGAAATTTCGCAAGAAAATACTGCTTAAGAACAACAAATTTTTCCTCATCTCACTCAACATACCAATTCTTGGCATTAGAAAAAAATAAGAAGACCTCACTGTTTTACTGGTTCATCCTCTATCAACATCTTGCCAGCACCTATTTAAAACAAGCTCATCTTTGGATTCTCTAAAGAAAACTTTTCTACACTCACCATTTCAGATGATGTCCCAAAGCCGCCTAGCTTCCTGGAATTTTTACTAACATCTGCAATAATTTTTAGATAGCATGCCCCCTGCTAACAAAACTTCTCTCCAAACTTGGCCCCAGAAACAAACTACATCATTAGTTAGGCAACATTTCCAGAATGCCCACTGTGTACACAGCACAGTATTTGTCTCTTGGAGTCAGGTAAATAAGCTGTGTTGCTCACGAATTGCTAAAACTCAAAGCTTTACATACAATGAGAGTAACAACAGAATTTGCCTGCCTTTTCCCATGACTGTCTTGAGGGAAAATAGGACTGATTTGCCGTAGAGGGTCTATTTTTCATTCAGAGGAGCACCCTCTGGGTCACAGAAAATATCTCCTCACAAAATCAAGTCCTCAAGATCACTCAGGGGTTCTGATTGCGATAGTCCTCCCTAATGTGTGGCAGGAATTCCATGAGTTTTCCCTTAGGAAGTCTCTTGACAGCAGCCACTGGCTCTCCTACTGACTCAAAGGGAATTTTGCTGTTGATTTTTACAGCCACAAAAACTTGATATAACCTTCCTACTTCAACTCTGCTCCAACATGTTGACAGATTCATTCATTAGCTGAACATGCCAAATTATCAAAATTTAGGAAGAATAAAATATATATGCCTAAATGAAGGCAAAGCAGACCAAAAATAGCCTTCTAATCAGCTTTTAGAGGGGGTACCGGTCAAAAGATCAGCAAACCTGCTAATGATTCACGTTTCAACATCTTGCCAACAAGACACTTTAATCAACCAATTTCCAGCTGTTCTGCCCAGCAAACACTGCAATGCAGTTCTGAAGAGCAGGATGGAATCTCAGCTACAGTCCTGCATACATAGGATTGGGAGATGGCTCTGTATGCTCCTCCTCTTGGTGCAAATAAAAAAACAAAACAAAAGATTTAGACCCCCTACAAAATTCTATATGGAAGGAAGATTTGGAAATAAAAATGTATTCACAGGCTGACAAGTGGGTAGCAAAATATTGATTTTAGCTTCTTAAAACAAGTAAAATATGTGGACTTGGGAAAGAACTATGAATGGGAAGGAATCATATCTCATAAAATGAAAGGTGATAAAAGAAAAGCAGGTTGAGGGGGAAAAGCCAGCAGCTTCCTCACCACAAGCTCTGATGCTGTCAGATATAGTGGTTTAGTGGAGCTGGGTGGGGAGTTGCTGAGGAGCACCAGGTAGTAATCTCACTGTGCTGAGATGGTGCCATCCCTGGGTGCATATTAGAGATAGATATAAAATGTGGCCAGGCAGAGCAATCCCAGTGCCTGGGATTTCCAGGAGCCCTGTGTTCTATTAATAATATTGGTCTTTGTATTGTCTGTGTCTCAGTCTTACAGGCACAAAACCTGCCTATCTCATGAGAAAGCTGCTGAAAGGAAAATGGTTCCTAATGCAAAGTCTATGTTCTCTGTAAAAGGTGCGGCAGCCTTGAGCAGGGAGGAGGACTTGGAGGCCTTGCACTCGGAGGCAGAGACCATGGATTGCCAGTCAATTATTTAGCTTCTCTGAGCCTCAGAGACCTCACTCTTAATGTTGGGGAAAGGACGCCTGCTCGACGCCTGCTCTGGGCTACTGTGAAAAACAAAAGGTATAAAAATGCTTCATAAATGTCATGTGCCATAAAGGGAAAACATGATTAACATGAGCCTGGCACTGTATACTTGGTGGTGTTCTGAGAAGGACAAATGAACAAAGCAACAAGAGACCAGTGTTTGCACACAGTCACCACCACTGTAGATAGACGTTCAATTTAATAGCCTTTCCATGTGGCCTCTGGATGCTTGGAGAGCAAACAATTCCCACAGTATTCCCAAAGATACTACTGTAAAAAATCTCAGGATAGGTGAATCTCAGAGAGATTTTTTGTTTGATTGATTGGTTGGTTGGTGTTTGTTTTTAATCTATTACAAAAACACAGTCTAAATCACTGACTTTTCATAGGGCACCTTCTGAAAATGCAATAGGCACATGAATTACCTTAGGAACTTGTTAAAATAGATTCTGATTCTGTCTATCTGGGAGAGGGCCTGAAATTCTACATTTCTGCCAAACTCCCAGGCAATGTCCATTCTGCTGTTCCACAGACTACACTTGAGCTCAGCTGTAAGAGGATATTTGAGAGAAGCCTAGAAGGATTTAAGATATCATGTAGTTTTAAAATAGAAAGGGCCTTAATGTACAACCCCAAATCTGCATATGAGGACAGTGAGCCTTAGCTGGTTTGTCCAGCATCACCAGATCTTTTACTGCCCGCCCCCCTACCCAAAAATCAGCCTCTGCCAATTTGTCTATCACGTATTTGGCCCTTTTGCCCTCAGGTTTCTTTTCCTGTCTCTCTTTCTGCTCCTTTTGTAAGTAAGGGAGAAAGGGAAGAAATCATATGACTGTGGTACATGAAATATATCCTAGCTATGAATCACGGAATCTCTGACCTAATGGAGATAAGGCAAGCAATAAGGACGAGCTTCCCAAGTGAAACAAGCTAACCACATCCCAGAACTTAATGTCCCACAATGGCACTCGACTTAAAGTGATGAGTGCTTTGTTTCTAAGGGTGGTCCCTGGTGCCTGTGCATGCACCAGTAGACAAGGCTAAGCCCCATTTCAGTCTGCATTACATCTAGGGGGGCATGCTTACTGAAGCACCGAACACCTAACTCCTCTCAGAAGAAAAATCTGACATCCAAGGAAGGGAAAGATTTTAAGTAAAAAATTTAAAACTTAAGATAATCCCCAACAGACATTCCATTCTTGGACTATCTTCCAAAAAGGAGACGAGGGAAAGGTACAATTTGCATTGAATGAACTTCAGCTCTGCTCTCAATCACACAAATGTATGAAAACCATGCTTAAAAAGCTACATTAAAGTTTCAGTTTCTTTTGATGCCAATTATCCAACCAGAAGCATTAAATTGGGAATCATTTCTTTATTCCATCTTTTCTGTCTTACGGAGTTTCACCTAAGGATATGAGCTAAACAGGGGGCAGGGGACTGAAGAAGTAAAAAGAATTGCTCTTGAAACACTATTGAAACTCAGCAAATACTCCTAAATAAACACCCAATTTGCCCTTTTGCAGAATTGCTGCATTTCTACCTACAAATTTGATCACAAATGGAGTATCTGAAGAAGAGTTTGCTCCAAATGAGGCTTAACACATACCAGGGAATATTTGTTTCATAGTGCTTCTGTTATGGCAGTAAATATTGAATAGCAATGGGTACACTTCACACCATGAGAATTTTCCACTTCAGTCAGCACCGCACTCGGGGCCTTTCCCAGTTTCAGCATTAAAGTTTCACAAGGAAATTTGCCCACAATGACTGTGCTGCCGAACTCCATAAGACTTTCCTAGGTTATTCGGATTTTATTATTAACATGTATTTTTAACACCCTTGTTAATATTAGAGCCCTAGTGAAATTACTATTAAAATACCCCAGACTTATGCATGCATAGCTCCCTTTCATCAGACACTTCGTATACGTGATAAATAATGAGATAGATTTAAGGGTTCAGAAAGCTTTTCTTGGATATAAATAGCTTCTTTCAGTTTGGTGAGGTTCTATGAATTAAATAACCTCCTATAGAGATAGATCTATATGATACCTAAGAGCCCATGGCATTAATGTAACCTTAAGAATTTACCCTCCTCCTTAAAAGCTGGGTTTCTTTTTTTTTTTCATTTCAGCATATTATGGGGGTACAGATGATTAGGTTATGTATGATGCCCTTGTCCCCCCTTCCCCCCAAGTCCGAGCTTCAAGTGTGTCCATCCCTGGAATGGTGCGCATTGCAGTCTTTGTGTATGCATATACCCATCCCCTCTTCCCCGCCCATCCTGTCCGACATCCAATAGATGTTATTCTTATGTGTGCGCTTATGTGTTGATCTGTTAATACCAATTTGATGGTGAGTACATGTGGTGCTTGTCTTTCCACTCTTGGGATATTTCACTTTGTAGAATGCGTTCCAGCTCTATCCAAGAGTATACAAGAGGTGCTATATCACCATTGTTTCTTAAAGCTGAATAGTACTCCATGATATACATACACCACATTTTATTAATCCACTCATGTATTGATGGACACTTGGGTTGTTTCCACATCTTTGCAATTGTGAATTGTGTTGCTATAAACATTCGGGTGCAGGTGTCTTTCTTATACAGTATCATTTGTTCTTTTGGGTAGATGCCCAGTAATGAGATTGCTGGATCGAATGGTACTTCTACTTGTATCTCCTTAAGGTATCTCCAAATTGCTTTCCACAGAGCTTGCACTAGTTTGCAGTCCCACCAGCAGTGTCTGAGTGTTCCTATCTCTCTGCATCCATGCCAACATATATTGTTTAACCTACAGAATGGGAGAAAATTTTTGCATTTTACAAATCCGATAAAGGACTGATAACTAGAATCTACTTAGAACTCAGAAAAATCAACAAGAAAAAATCAAACAACCCTATCAAAAAGTGGGCAAAGGACATGAACAGAAACTTTTCAAAAGAAGACAGAGTAATGGCCAAAAAGCATATGAAAAAATGCTCAACATCTCTAATCATCAGGGAAATGCAAATCAAAACCACAATGAGATAGCACTTTTCTCCAGCGAGACTGGCCTTTATCAAAGCTGGGTTTCTTAATTATTAGATCTTATAATAAATAAGAAATTGCACTGATCCCAACATTTAGTTAATAGATTAAGAAACAATGTTATGTCATGCACATAAAGTGAAACCAATAGAAATGTGCTTTCATAGTGCAAAACAGATGTGGTCATTAAGTCTTGTTCCTCCATGGGTTACCAGGCACCCTAAGAGACTGAAGAGATGTGAAATGAGGAGAGGGAAGTATGGTAAGTGTGAGCCCCAAAGATAAAAGACACTCAGGCTGTGCTCCCAAGTGAACCTTCCTGGGAGTAGTCACTGGCTTAGAGCCCATCACTCGAGCAGTTTTTGTTACCTCATCACCCGCATGTCCAACCCTTCTCAATACACCCTTCTCTTCTCCCCTATGCTCTGTGCCCAGCCCCTCTTCTAGGTGGACCTGACACAGCATATTTAAAACCAGCAATAATCCAGAGAAGTCCAGACCCCTTGAAAGAAGGGGTCTTGGGGCTGGTATACACAATAAACAGAAATTTGAAGTTATCTCAGGATATTTTGAAGCTATAAAGAACTGTAACAAACAGAAAGGCAAGAATGATAGGAATTTTCCAAGAACTACTAGCTGCTATATGCCAAAATACAAATGGGACAACACTTCTTTCCAAATTGGGAAACTGGGATAAGAAAGGAACCAAAGTGGCAAAAAATTTCTTCCAGGATTGAATGACTGCCACAAAAAGGAAGCTTATCCAACCAAGCACTATCCTGGGTGACAAACAAAAAAGTTAACAGAACTGTGAAAATACAGGATAGGTCAATCGACATATAGACCATACCAAGAATCCTATAGTTAAAGAAAGGAAAATAAAATCTCTTAAAGATATCAGTTT
This sequence comes from Propithecus coquereli, assembly GCF_000956105.1. NCBI lineage: Eukaryota > Metazoa > Chordata > Mammalia > Primates > Indriidae > Propithecus > Propithecus coquereli. Next base: position 11,186,208 of record NW_012139413.1, read on the forward strand.
TTCCCAAATTGATCTGTAGATTCAGCACAGTTCTAGTCAAAACACTAACAGGGTTCTTCATGGAATATTACAAACTGTTCTAAAATGTACAAAGAAGTATAATGATCCAAGAATAACTATGAATCTCATAAAGAATAAGAATGAAATGGAAGAATTATTTCAGATATGAAAATTCATTATAAAGCTATAGTAATAAAAACAATATGGCACTGCTACCATAGAGATAACCAATAGACCAGTGAAATAGAATAAAGGCTTCATAAACACCTAGCACAAATGGAAGCAACATCCAATAATGATAGCCAATATTAAAGTAGAATTCACGGCTAGGTGCAGTCACTCACGCCTATAATCCCAGCACTTTGGGAGGCCAAGGCAGGAGGATTTCTTGAGGCTAAGAGTTCAATACCAGTGGGGGCAATATTATGAGACACTGTTTCTAAAAAAAAAAAAGTACAATTCACCCACTAGCATAATGGTTAAGCACATAAACTCAAATGTGATGATAATAATTTATATCTTATAGATATAAATACCTCTTAGTATTCATACCCTTGTGAAGCACCCTCCCCCATGGAATCACGCTAGCCCTGTGTGATCAATAGAATACTGTGTGACTTTCAAGGCTAGGCACAACGAGCATTATAGCTCCTGTCATGACTTCCTGGCTCAATCTCCCTGGTGATAGCCAGCTACCACATTGTAAAGACACACACGTAGCTCCATGAAGAGGACTGTTGGAAAGGAACATAGGTCCCTATCTAGCACCCAGCAATGTGATGAACCACCTTGAAAGAGGAAGCTCCATCTTCAATCCCGGCTCCGGATGATTACAGCAATAATGTCAGCAAAGGTCTGATAGAGGTTTTGGTACTTTGTAGACACTAGATAAATTAGAAACTCGCACTAATAATACCATTGTACAACATCGGGGATTAAGCTGAAGGTCATGGTACACGCAACCCTATTCTGTGCCCACAAGGGCAGTGTCTGTATTATCTTTGCGTTCCCAAAGCCCAGTAAGGGTTCAATAAAATATGTGTTTATCAAGTACCAATTATGTGCCAAGCACTGTTCTAGGCAGTGAATGAACCAATAAATACCTAAAACCCTCTCCAGCTGTTCCATTACAGCAGTACATAGCACAGTCAATAAAATCCTTGCATAGAAAAAGGGGAAAAATCAGGAACTTAGGCAAATGACCTCTTGGACCAGTCCAGGTTTCCCCTCCATTAGAAAGCCTAGCTCACTTGGTCTGGCTGAGTACTTCGTCCTTTATATTTCTACTACTGAAATACTCAGGGAGAAGAAATATCATATAGGAAGAAGGTTAGATGAGCATAAAACCTAAATAATCAAATCTTAACATAGTCCTTGTATATTTTATCCAACTTTTAAGCTTTTATCTCTACAGGTTGATTTAAGTTGCATTGAATTTTTAAAAACAGTTTATGATATCTCTTTTTTTTTTTTT
>NW_012139413.1:11187969-11239122 GCF_000956105.1 Propithecus coquereli
ATACCTCACTTAGTAGAATGCGTTCCAGCTCTATCCAGGAGTATACAAGACTCAAACAGATATCTCTTTATAATACGTATTTATATTTATAATCAGAATAGATATCTCTGGTTTTCTTAATTTAATCAGTCCATCTAGAGGCAAAAGAAAGAAAGTTATTTCTTTAAACAACTTAGAAGATACTCCTGGATACTATTTTGATGATGGATGGCTTTGAACTTATGCAAATATGTTTCATCCTAACATGAAAATGTTTCTAGTCATAGGTAGTCTTCATATTGCACATTTCTAATATGCAGGAAAGTTATTCACCATGGTTTAGTCAAATAACACTAATCACCCAATAACACGGTTCAGATTTCAAACAGAGTGTATTACCTGTAAGCGCAATAATTATATAAATTATAAACGTCACTGCTAACTCTTCAGTCCACAAATCACTAGACAAAACCAATGCACGTCATGATTAATGACTGACATCACTTCTTTCACCATCTGTCAGTTGTTAGTCAAGCCCCATCTGTTATTCAGTTCACACAGAGACAGGAACGTGTGTAGTTGTGTTTCCTCCTAGTCCACAAGTGATAAACCCACATGACATTTTACAAAAAAGAAATAATCAAAAGAAAAAATTGACTGACAAAGATTAAAGTGTAACAAAGAAACAAGAAGCAAAATAAATGTGATTAGAAGATTTGAAAATATTGGTGAAGATAGGATGAGACCAAGGCCTACAAAGGCACAGTATGACCCATATTGAAAAAGTCCAATAAATATAAAAACAAAGACAAATCCCTTCAACATTTTTTAGTTTAAATTACATAAAAATAGAAAGTCACTTATGGCTGAAATGGAGCATTTACTTCTATTTTACAATCAAAAACAAATCCCAAACATTTTGGCTAACATTCAGGCCCAAGCAATGAAGTTAGTTGTCACATGAAAGAAAACTGTAATTACAAGGAGACTGAAGCAGGACCTTTTACTGCCAGTAAAGTCTGCTTTCGTTGTTTCATAAGTCAGCATGAATTGATTAATGTCAAGCTCTCTGGTGAGGTTGTAGCTCAGATAAGATGCTGCTGTGAAATTCACACCCAGATTCAAGAAATATAGAAGAAATAGCTGACCATGGGAATGTTGGCACGAACACCATTCAAGAGACTCTAACGCAGCTGGAGAAACTTAGTGAGGGCAAATTCACCAACATAAATGAGGGAAGCAGTTGAGATCAAAAGGATAAAAACGGCCCAGAGGAAGTGATACCAGCAAAAAACTTCATATTAAAAGAACTATAAGAGATATTTTACAGCATTTACAGTGCAAAGGATAAAATGTTGGAAGCTCATCCAAACTTAGAAAGGAGTATCACAATTTTCCAAGGCATAGAAAAGATGCTTACTCTACATCATAAGTTATATGACCAGTAGAAGGCAAGCACTGTTCAAACGATGCTTGAAAAGTTATTTACAAAAAAATAAAACACTTTAGTTCTCAATGCTTCTAATGTTCTAAATTACAATGTGCTAAATGAATATTGGTCTTATTTTTTTCATTTCCTTATGCATTTACAAACAACAATAAGACAGTCTTCAATATTTTGACCAAAAAACCCCAAAAATTTCACAGAAAGACAAATCTCCTATGTTCTCACTAATATGTGGGAGCTAAGTATTAAAAACAATAGATTTCAGGGAAACAGAAAGTAGAATGAAGGTTACCAGCAGCTGGGAAGGGTAGCGGAGGTGGGAGGGAGGATAAAGTGGAGATGGAGCAAAAATATAGTTAGACAGACAGAATGAACAATATTTCATAGCACAACAAAGTGACTGTAATCAACAAGTTAGGGTATATTTTAAAATAACTAAAAGAGGGGAATTAGAATGTTCCTAACACAAAGAAATTATAAATGTCTGAAGTGATGGATACCCCAATTACCTTGATTTGATAATTTTACATTGTATGCCTGTATCAAAAAATCACATGTACCCTGTGAAGATATACAACTATTATATACCCATAATAATTAAAAATTTTTTAAAAATTAAAGTCATGTAACTTCCCCCATGAATTAAGATCTTTTTACAACAATCATTTTTACTGTCTTGAACTACCACGCAAAGTCAGGAATGCCCAGGTTTGGTAAAGCAGTGATGATGAAAGAGAAAAGAATAAATGTAGAAGATACAACTGATGTGTTGCATGTCAGTGGTTAACTATATAGTTAAAACAAATTTTAATCACCTTGGCTAGCAATTTTAAACCAAGTATTTGAAGATAAAACAGAAAAACTACTTCTATGTCTTTTCCCAAGTATGAGAGCAAATTTTCTTTTTGATTCGTACACCCAAGAGTAGCAAAAGCACTAGAATAAGACTTAAGGAGTCCAGATTCAAAACTGGGCTCCACCACAACTTCAAACAAATCCCTCCATTCATTCTACAAACATTTGTTGCCAAACACCCTGCTATGTGTTGAGGATACAAAACTGAACATGATATGGATTCTGGCCTCAAAGAACTCACAGCCTATTAGGAGACAGAAAACAAAAAACAGTTACAATACAGTCCTCATATATATAAATCAGATTTAATAATGCCTACCTCCCACAGTTACTGGGAGGATAAAATGAAACCATATGGGAAAGCATTTTGCTATCAAGCTTTATACTAATACTGGCTAGTACTAGTGTAATTGCATCATCTGACAAAAATTAGACTGGCTTACTCTTACCCAGTGGCTCTCACAGTGTGGTCTCCAAATTGGCAGCATGGGCATCACCAAGAAACATGTTAAAAATGCGTATTCTTGGGCCCCACCCTAGACACAGTGAATCAGAAACCACGGAGGTTGGGCTCAGAAATCTATGTCTAACTTAAGCCCCCTAGTTTGAAAGCCACTGCTGTGTCTTACCTATATAAGATCAAAACACAGGTAAGACAAACCCTACTGGGTACAAGACACTCATTTTCCAGTGATCAATGAGGAAATTAAAGTAGACTATAACTGAATCTTCTAATTGGCCAGGAAAATCAGCTAAAGTTATAATGAGTCAAAAGTCATAAAAAGTCCTCACGCCTGTATTTAGTCTATGGCCATCTTGCTTCCCAAGTCCTTCCACTAAGATGAAAATCAAAATAGAGGCCCTACCCATAATAAGTTCACTGATGGTGTGGGCTTTGTGTTGAGTCTGCGTGTTAAGTGCACAATACAAAGTATAGAAACCCAAATAAACCTTTTGCTGAAAATAGCAAGTAGAAGACTGTGTTATTCCAATGAGGGGGACATGACTAACTCAATTTGAAAATTCATCTTGGAGAACTCCATGGATTCCATCACAGCACATTTGGGTTAATGTCCTCAATGTCAATAAAGGTTATTCATTAAGGAAGAAAGCTATTACATTTTCTACGCTTTCAAGGGTCATTTGGGATAATCCAACATGTTAATATTGGCCATATTTTGAAAAATTTCACCAATTCCACTGGTTTCATAAATAGTATCTTCCTAGACTAAATATTAAAAATTAACAGAGCTATTTCATTTACACATGCATCCATTGGTTATCACCTAGGGAATAAAGTAGTGTAGCACAGACATTTATGACAAAACCACCCAGAACCTACACAGGGCCTAGAATATGATAAGCACTCAAAAGTATTTTTGAGTGAATGGATGGCCAGTGTTGGAAAACATGAACAGTAATGGATACCATTTTTTGGTACCTATCATATATCATAACCAATCCTCACAAGGGCTCTGTGAAATAAGCACCAATATTTCCATCACACAGATGAGGAAGCTGAGGCTGAGAAAAGTTTAAAGAGTCAGTATCATTGATTTAGTGAATGGCAAATTAAAAATTTGAATAGAAGGCCCTCTGACTCACAAGCCCTGTCAATGAGACTACACTGAAAGATAGGCCACTGTCACCTTTTTTTAATCTATGAAAGACAGTACATTATATGTGCCAGTGTAAAGTCTTTAACAAGCCAAAATAGAAAAATCCAAAGTGGTCTTAGAGAATGCCTGCTGCTGGTTTAAAACGTTAAATAACTATATTGGAATCTGGCAGCTTCCTTTGCTTTCTGGACTATTTATCTTTGTAATTTCAGTTTAGATATTCACTTGTCTGTTAACAGAATTTACCCTTGTTATTGATTCATTTATTTAGCATAGCAGGATTCCTGGAGCACATGAAGGCTTTTTGCCACTGAAAATTACCTGGCCCAGGACCATGTATTAGATCCTTTATTTTATTTTTAATGGAAGCACAGGTGCTAATTAGGTGCTCTTTCAAGCTGCTGGAGTAAGATTCCCAGGTCCCCAACTGCTGTCAGTCTCATCATCATTAGCCCTGAAGTGCTCCTCTATGAGGAACTTTCCACACTTGACATGTCCCTGCTCTTTGCAAATTATTTTAAATGACTTCTTAATTAGAAGTACTATGTTGCCCATTGCTAATGAAGCAGGCAGTAGCTGCAGAGCAGTCAGGAAATAGTGATGGTTCTGATTTCCCTTTTTTCTCTCTGAGGACCCCTGTTTTTAACGGAGCCAATTGTGTCTACTCTTCAGACAGGGCTGCGTATTTTCAAAAAAAAAAATGTGAATTCTTTATCTCTGGGTTGCAGATTTTTGCAGGCATCATAAAATCCAGATCTAGTTAACCTTATTTTAATGTTTTCCCCCCTCAGCATCAGTGACTTCTGAAAGACATGGAGAGATTATTTCTTTCAGGAAAAATTATCTATAGAGTCTGTGTCTGTAACCCAGATAGTGATTCCTGTATGTTTTGCAAAGGTATCGAGCAGTCTGCCAAAGGAAGTGCTCTTCTCTCATTAGGAAGACCTGTCAGTGAGACCTGACTAAGGAGAAAAAAAAAAGAGAAATCCTCACCAAATTCAAAGAAATCCTTTTTCCCCACACCAGACAGAAAAACATATGATACTACTTCCTTTTGTTAAGAATTTAGTTTGCTTTTTTATTCTCACAGATTATTCAAAATTTTGGTTAACAATTCACAAGGAAATAAAAAAAGAAGACTCATTTCTCAATTTTATTTTATTTTAAAAATATGCTGTAGGTTATCCAACCACTTGACAGGGAAAATCATAACAGATTGTGATACATATTGCAAGTTGGAAATGTATAGGTGAACTACTAAAAGCTCCCCAGCAACCCCTCCTTAAAACCCTGGACAAAAGTATTTTCTTACTTGAGAGGACTGATTAGCCTTAGTTGTAATTAAGGATAGACACTTTCAGAATTAAGCCATGCCAAATTCTCTCTCCCTCTCACGCCCTTATCTCAGTTGATGTCTGCCTACCACAGCTATCACCTTCCTTTGAAGTCAAAGAAAACCTTACTCATCTTCATATTCACCTCCTCTTTTCACATAACTCCACCCCCCCCATCACAGTGCTTTGTTCATGGCAAACAAATAGTTAATACACGCTTGAAGAATAAATTAAAAATTTAAGGGCGAATTGCACTAAAAAATCGACAGCTAAGTCTAATGTGTCTCACCTGTTGCTTTCAACAATAATACTAACACTGATTCAGCATCGCTGCATTCCAGGCACTCTGCTAACTACTTTGTATGCATTATCATATGTATTCATTGTGATGAAACTATGAAGAAATGTATTCTACCACTCCCATTTTAGACAGAAGAAACAGAGGCTTCCGAAGGAAGATAGCTTGCCTCACACCACATACTACGGAGTGACAGAGCCAGGCTTCTAAAAGGAATCATCAGAACATTCATTCTTAACCCAAACTAGATGATGCAACCTAGCCCTTCAGGCTGTATCCTCTGCCTGGAGCTAACCTTTTTCCAAAGCACATCTATCAGAAATCCAACCAGTTATTAACTAAGCTTAAAATCTGCTGAGCTTCAGCAAACTTGTGGGAAAACATCAGCTCTTATCAACTGGTAGCTTGTGAGTGCTTTTCCTATACCACCCATAGCCACATAGCCCTTAAGGCAGAGTTGCTTGAAGGGTGGTCCCAGGATCATCTGTATCAGACCCATCTGGGCACCTGCTGAATATACAGATTACTAAACCTCACACCAGACTTCATGAACCAAAATCCCTGTTGTGGGTCCCAGGAGTACGTAATTTTTAATAAGTTCCCCAGGGAATAGATTCTTTGGTACATTAAATTTTCAGAACTATTGTTCTAGGGCCTTAAAGCTGAGGTTTCTCTTGTACACGAAGTCGTTCTGTCCCTTTCTTTTGAGTGCAGGTGGTAAGACATACGTCGCATCTCCAATGCTGGTTTCCCCATCCATACTTTGAGGAAAAGAATTTGGCTTATGACATTTATATGCAAGCCCATATTTTATAGATGAGGAAACAAAAGCTGAGATAAATTAAGTGATTTCCCAAAAATGAGATTTGAAGGCAAATTTCCCAATTCTCAATCCTGACTTTTTCCCAAGCTTAATTAAAATCATTAGAAGTAAATACTTCACTACTGTTAGATCACACTTAGTAAAGTGTGTGGAGAAATGTGTAATAGACTAGCTGATCAGATAGGACAGGTCTGGAGGAATAAAGGAAAGAAATCATTGAACTAAATTTAAAGTGATGTGCAATCATTCTATGAGATTTTCCACTCTCTACTCATAAATTTACTAAAACAATAAAAGGTAGAATTATGTCACCTTTTATTACAAAGCCCTATATTTATGATTTTATGATGCAATATGGAGACAGCACAAGTTATTTCAGGGTTTCTCCTGTTTCAATAACAGCACATAAAAATTCTTGCTGATATTTTGTCTTTGTTTTTATTTTTAAGGAAAAGCCCACTATAAGTACCCTTAATGTATGCTACTCCTCAGTTCATACTTTTTACTTCATCTTTGGTTTTATCTTTTTATCTTTTTAAATTTCTAAAAATCTTTTTACTCACAATATGAAAAAAATCTTAAAATAGCCAACTATAAAGTAAGAGACTGCCAATCATAATCTCTTTCTCATTTCACAAATTATCAGCAAATTACATTCATTGAAGTAAGAGTTACCCTTTTTCTGGCAAGTTCAAAACAAAGCCACCAAATTAACTCTTCAGAAAAAAATAAATATTTAAAAATATCCAGATATAATTACTTAGATGTACAAAAAATAACCAATTTAACTCTAGAATTACTCTCATTCTTAGTCTATTACTTGAGTCTATGGACAGCCTTATTTATGGGGTAGTTTGAAAGGAGATGGCAAAAGTTTCCAGCTACCCCGAGATCTTTCTTCTTCGTATACACAATGATATTTGAAACTTCCATTATGAAAGTGCCCATTCCAAAACTCAGCTGTTGCCTATGAAGCCTCCTTATCTATCATTCAAGATCATATCTTCAAGCAGAGAGCAGAAGACAGATTGCTATCTCAAAGATGGATGAAGTCAGTCACTGGCAAATCTACGGGTAGTTTCAGAGCACCAGGCACCTTGACTAGGGAAACAGGGAGATGACCAGGGAATTAGATCCTTTGAGTTTGAAGAGATTAAGAACCCTCCCTGAAGGCTTAATTCTAGCCAACTGACAACCCTACAGCTAGAGTAAGACCTATTATATTCTGTACCATAGAAGTTATTGGCCTACGGAGATGAAAAAATTGGTTTTCTCCTCTAATCCTTGTTTGAAAAGATGTGAGCATGGAGAAAGATGTGGATAGAGAGCATGGAAGGCTAGTAATTTTGTCCAAGGCTACAACCAAAATTAAATAGTTCTTCTTGAGCATTTTAGTCTGGTTTCAAATTAAGCTGAGAGAATCTTGAAATACCATGCCAAAGATGACCAAAAAGATCCAAAGCAAAGCCAAATTTCATGTAAGTCTTTAACTTGAAAAAATGTTGGAGACAGAAGTTAGTGTCAGTGCCAGGCACTGAGAAGCCAAAGTATTAGCAAACTAATCCTCAGAATGTTTGAAATAGAATTTGGTTGGTTCCATGGATCTGGCAAGGTTTGACTTCTTGAGAGGCCAAAACAACTGGACTCAATAGAAAAGAATAAATTTCCTTTTTTTTGCCATATGGCAAGGGGGAAATCTTATATTGACTGCGTGACCACACAGACTATGGCATTCCAGTGAAAAGGGTAGTCAACCAAGCACCCAACTGTGTGTGTCTATGTCTGTGTCTACATCTGTCTATATCTATAGCTACATCTATATCGCCTGATCACAGGGATGTTTTCTAAGAGGAGACAAGATGAAAAAGTAGGATTCTTAAGCCAAGAAGAAAATGGAGTAATGATGAATGCAGAAACAAGGTACCACAACAAAAACCAGCAGGACAGCAGGGGCTCTGGGCATGGTAGAAGATGCTGACAGAAAGAATGAGTAAAAAGTAAACCAGCCTGGATACTCTGGCCTCCAAGAATTAAAACTCTAAAAAATTCCCATATTAAAAAAAAATGGACCTCACATAGAGAACCAGAAGTCCAGCTATGTAAAGCAAAAAGCTACTAGGCTGGATACTGTTCCAGTTTCTACAGACATAGTCATGGGATGACTCCAACTTTTCTACTTGCCCTTCCATCTTTTTTTAAATTTTTTTTCATTTCAGCATATTAACTGGGGTACAAACATTTAGGTTATGTATACTGCCCTTGTGCCCCCCGAGTCAGAGCTTCAAGCATGTCCATTCCCCAGACGGTGTGCACCGCACACATTAGGTGTGTATATCCCATCCCCTCCTCCCCACTCCCACCTGTCTGACACCCAATGAATGTTACTAGTATATGTGCACATAAGTGTTGATCATTTAATACCAATTTGATGGTGAGTACATGTGGTGCTTGTTTTTCCATTCTTGGGATACTTCACTTAGTAGAATGGGTTCCAGCTCTATCCAGGATAATACAAGAGGTGGTATATCACCATTGTTTCTTAGGAAGACACATTTGTATATGCAAAACACCCTTTCCCCAAAAGGCAAACACTAAACTTATAGTCAAACATAACTCTTCCTTTTGCTACTTTTAATATGATCAACATATTTAAAAATAACTTGTCTTATGACTGATTTCCTTATCTGCATAGTTAGAAATCATTGCTCCTCCCTCCTATCTCACTGGATTGTTTTTTAGATGAAATTACATCTCATATAGGAAAGCACTCCATAAAGCATAAAGCAATGTATCCATAGAAACTATTGTCACTGGTATTGATGAACATTTATGCAAGACATCCAGGCAAGACCAAACAGTGAAAGCATGTCATAGTGAAGAGCTGATAATAGTAGTTGGAACAGTTAGTCCTCTGTCCCGCTCTGGTTTTGGTTTTTGCTTACTATGCCTGCACAGCTATTGTCTATTCAATCACTCCTTTTGGGGGGCAGCTTTGCACTAAGTTGATGATATGTCACAATTAATCCAATTTTTTTGTAATCAGTGTGCTCACACAGCATGGGACTTTCAAGAATCAGAAGTAAATTGTGAATTGGCTTGTGGGCTGAGAACATAAACATTTTCATTACCCAAGAACGATTTCAATTTTCTATTGCTTTCCAAAAATTGCTTGATAGTGTAAGGCTATAGATTATTAGGCTATCATGCACCATATTTTTTAATTAAAATTAAATTCCAATGATCTGTCAGGCAATCCAAATGAAATGCTCAATGTAATAAATTCCAGAACTGAGTCTCTCTCTCTTTCTGTCCATTACAAAACTGCACTAAATTCCCCCATACTACATTTCCACAGTTATAGAGAAATGTTTTTAGAAATCTATTTTCAAAAAATTATCATTCTAAGAAGTACAAATATATACAAATATTTATGCAATTTTGAAATTAACTCAGAAGAAGAGCACAAAACATACTTTGGATTCACTGGGAATGTTTTATGTGTTAATGAACATAATTCAGGGATGCCTGTCCAATTTGTCCAGTATTTTTTTTCACCAGTAGCAGTAAAGTTATACAACCAATGTGATATGGTAATAAAGTAGAGGTCTAGAGGTCAGGAGAACTGTTTCCTAGAATTTACTGTGCCACCAAATTGTGTGTAACCTCATTTAATTTTCATCTCTCTGGGACTTAGAATCCTCTCTAAAATGAGGCAGGTAGACTCCATCACATGAAAAGTACCTGTGACAGTCCCTAATTTACTTCCAATAACTGTGCTTTACCTTTTCCATAATAATAGAACCTCCTAGTTTTATCTAGTCTTGTGGCTATTCAGAATAAAAACCTAATTTCCCATCTTCCTTTTCAACTAGACATGACCATATGGGTAAGTTCAAGCCAAGGTATATGAGTAAAAGTGATTGTTCCATATAAAAAGCAGTATGCCCACCCTTCCTACATTTCCCTGCCTGCTTTCCACGGCTGGAAGGCAAACCTGGGGATGAGCCCGCTTGAACCATATGGACGAAGACAACATACCCTAATGATGGTAGAGCAACAAGACAGAAAGAGCCTGAATCCCCGACATCATGGAGCTGCCATACAGATCCCTGACATTTAAATCTGGCCTACGAGAGAGAAATAAACTTTAAGTTGCTATTGTCTGGGGGTCGGGGGTTGGAATAGCTGAACTTAAGTGATATGCTCCCTCTCAGTTTGGAGGGTAATATGATATAGTGAAATATCATAAGGTTTTGAAAAAATACAGACCCGGATTCAATTCTGACTCTACTGCATGACTTTGTGAAAATTCCTAAAAATTTCTTTTAGTCTGTATTTTCTCATTTCTAGATCATGTAAAGAAATTGTGCCTCTTAGATTGCTCAGTAGTTGGTAAGTAAGCAATAAGAGGTTATTGTGTGTCTATTAAATGGTATAAATAATAATTTTTCTGATGCCATTCAGTTTTGCATTGTTTTATAACAATTTATAGCTCACAAGACACTAAACTATTACCACATAATAAACCGGGTATTTCATTAGCCTGTGAGACTCTGAGACCCCTGAACATGTTTTAAATATAAACTCCTTTGCCCGTATCCAGACCTTAATCTTACAATCAGAGAGAAGTGCTGTGATCCAGTGTAGAATGGAAGATCAGGATCTCTGAGCTTTAATACCCTGTCTGCTCCTAACTTTTGAATAGCCATTGAGTTTGTACATCGCCTGGGATTATGAAACAAAGCTAGATATTTTTGCAAAACGAGATACTTAAAATTGAGAATAATATAATTTGATGAAAATATTGGGACTGCTGAATAAATATTTCCTCTGTGAAGAATTTTTTTTAGATATGCCATCCTGACATCATGCTAGACTTGACAATGAACAATTGAAACCATCTTGCTCCTCTGCACACCGTTCTCTGTTGTCACAAACTCAGCCAAGTCAGGCAGTAAGAAAAGTAATCTAAAGCTTCCCTCAAGGGAATGTGCCTTTCATCCCCCCAAAGGCAAATTTTAAAACTAATTTACTGAACACCATGAAGATTTTTTTCACCTTCTCTGTGAAATTCCAGACACTGGCTTAGAATAGAATTAAATTACAGAACTGGCTGCTTTTACCTGGGAAAGAAATTTTTTTACATTTGTTCTGAAATATCTTCCTTCCTTAGTAGGAATAGAGGTTAGTTATCACTACAAGCCTTCACCAAGAGGAGTCAGCACAAAAACATTTCCCCAGAAAGTCTCTGACTATACATCTCTTCTGTATTATGACTTGTGTGGTTGAAAATCTATAATCCTTTTTCATCTTAAAATAAATACCCACCTTAACCTTCAAGAAATTGATAAAGAGTTTTGAATTATACTTCAAACAAAAAAAAATTAATGGATAATTGTTGAAATCATTAAACAATTTTTACCCAAGAAATAAAATTTCTCATCCCAGGCCATTGTTATATGATATATCAGGGGTTCTTTGGTAGTTTTTTGCTTCAACTAGCGTGCATAAGTCTTTTCTGTCTACCTGCTTGTCATCTTTCTGTCAAAAGATTTCTCACATCATATTCTTTTTACCTCTCAAAACACTTCACTTTAAAATTTTATCACAGGATTTTCTAAGTTTTTTTTTTTAGGTTATGTCACATAGCACAAAATGTAAAAAGCTCCTATTTTTAAAAAGTCAGCCTTAATAAAAGGAAAAAAGATTAAACTGACTATCCAGAATATCTTTCTGAATTGAATCTATAATCATTCTCCTTAAAATTTCTCCTACAATTCTAAAGCTTGGTAGATATTTGGCCTCATTAAAGTTCATGTGACGTAACTATAAAAACAGAGAGAAGAAATGGCAGATGAGGACTTCTTCTTCAGTCCTAAATCCTTTCCCTGAGGCTCTCTTGCTTTGTACCAGGAGAATTTCTGCTGGAAGAGTCAGTTTATACTGGAGTTAAAAGTTCATTCACCTTGACATTATGAGGCCACTGTAGAAAAGAATCACACCTTCATAGTAAGTCCCATCTTTCTCTTTGAATGCTCTTTCCTGACCTCTTATTGGTTTCCTTGCAATTTAAATGATTAAATACAATCGGCAATCCTCTACAAACAGACTTTTGCTGTCTTCATTCAGGACCTACTGTCACAGCCCCTCTCTCAGGTCTAATGGCACTCCATAATCAGAGGAGAGAGCAAGATGATCAGGTTACTGGCTGGAAAATAGGTGGTGCAGGTCAACACAGAAATGGCTCCCAGACCCCGGACCAACATTTTGGTGGGGAGGGATGGGAAGAGGAAGAAGTAACGTGTCCCATGTATCTTTTAGTCCTGTGATCTGCAATAGCTAGAAAATAGACCTGCATCTCACCCCACAAAATTTTAAAGGAAAAGAATCCATTTCTCTTCCATTTGTGAGGATTTTTCCCCATATCTTTCACTATGGGCATATTTTCTCCTTCAAACCACACAGATTTTACCACATCCCTGAATGCTCTCTCTGGAGCTCAATGTTCAGCAAAAATGGAATGATTAAAAAAGTTTACATTTAAAAGTACTTATCTAGGATTGAATTTAGAATGGTTTTTCCAAATCTAAATAACTAAAAAGAGAGAGAAAGAGAGAAAGAGCGCGCGTGTGTGTGTGTATGTGTGTGTGTGTGTGTGCTTGTGCATGTGCACATTTTAGCAAATTTCTCTGAGAGAGTTGGGTTAAAATCACTTTGTTATATTTCTGCACTTTATAGTTTCATGGGGTCAAAAGTGGAGCAGATTATATATCCAGCTCAGTTGTAATCATCAAGCACTTGAAAATTCTTTTTTTAAAAAAAAGTCATTAATCTCCTGAGCCTAAAGGAACAAAAATAGTGATGTGGAGGGCTTGACAGGGGAGACTGTTAATGAGTTAGTAGCTCTGGGTTTCATCCTCACCAACTGACTTTAACCCAATCCTAGCACTTTAGTAGTCAAACCCTACGACTGTGATTACAGGATATAGATGGTTCAGCTCAGTGCAGAGTTATGCCTCCAGATCAGTACTAATTCTGGGCTCTAGGCTTTCATTCCTTCATTCATAACCAGTGATGGATTATTTGGTTTGCATTAGTTTATATGAGCTAACTGTGAGAAAACCAAAAGAAGTAGGGAATAAGGGAAGAACTCCATCTAATGTGTTTTAAATGGCTGCTACATATACCTCGCTTGTACTAATCCACAATATTTATATTAACCCAATTTCACAATAAGTAAACCGAGGCTCAGCTAGTCTATGTAACCAGCCAAGACTGCATCATTAGTAAATGAAAGAGCAAAGAATGGAACACAGATCTGTCTTAACCTAAAATTCATGCTCCTTTCATGATACCAAGTTTCTCCCCAGAAGACTGCTTTTGTACTAGATTAAGACATAAAATCAACAGTTTTAACTGGCTCTGAGCACAATAGGTGATGACAATTTTCAATGTCTTCTACCAAAACTTTGAAATAAACTTACCTTTTCCATAAGAATCACAGAATTCATTTCATGGGTCTGACAAATGGGTCAAGGCATAGGACACAGTCCCGCCATAAAATGACCTTGGAATAGAAAAAAGAAAAACAAAAATGCCAACCAACACTATGATGTACTCACTACTAGACAGTAAGTAATCATTACAAAGACCTAGATGAAGACCTTAGTGGACCAGTGCTTCCCCTTCCTATTAACATTTAAAATAATAACTATAGTGAAAAGTTCATGCTTGTCAGATCAGAACATTTCAAGACAGCATGACAGCATTTTGAAGGTAACAAACTATTTTTAGGCAAATTTCCTAATTCACATTTCTTAACATCTTATGAAAAATGCCTTTTCTTTTCCCTACCTTCAAGAGACTCCAGAAGTGTTTTAATTTTATAATATTTATTCAGCATTTTCCAAATGGAAATGGAAAGAAATTTGCCTGAAGAGATGGATCTTTCTTGATATGTCCCCCAAACCTGTAATATCTATGCTTTGATAGCATGTTCAGAATGGACATATCATTCGAGTGCAGTGTATGAGTGCTCAAGAAAGGCCGTGACTCAGGGTCAGCCCCACATTGTGAGGAATTACACAACTCCTGGTTTACTGTCTTCACCCATTCTTCAAAACTGACTCCTACTCATAGTGCCCTCTCAACTTTTCAATTAACACCTATTTATGTTTTAGCTTCTATCAAAAACAGATAAATTATCTCTAAAACCCAACTTCAGCAATTTGAACAACCTCATTACTTGGAGACCAGCAGACAAACATTAAACCACTTAAGACTGAGAGGATGAAGCAAGATGGCCAAATAGAAACCTCCAGTGATTGTCCCTGAGCACGAACACCAAATTCAACAACTATCTGCACAAGAAAGCATTTTTGGAATAACCAAAAATCAAGTTAGTGATCATACTACCTGGTTTTAACATTATATCAAGGAAAGAGGCACTGAAGTGGGCAGAAAAGACAATCTTGCATTGCCTATGCCACCCCTGTCCCATCCCCGAGTAGTTCTGCACCAACATGCCCAGCAGAGAGAGAATCTGTGTGCCTGGGGGAAGGAGAATGAAGTAATTATAGGACTTTGCATTGGAACCTAGGGCCACCCTGGAACAGCGGAACACAGCACAGGACAGAATTCTGCCCAGTGCTCATGAAGGGAGCATTTAGATCAGCCCAGCCAGAGGGAAATCCTCCACCACAAAGCCCAAGTTCCCCTTAGTCTCACCACCAGTTGACAAAAAGTAGTCTGGGGCCTGGACAAAATTTGTAAGGCAGTCAGTCCACAAAGGCTACAGTCCTTGGGCAATTCCTGTGGCTGTGCTGGCTCAGAGTCAATGGTCTTGGAGTGCACATTACCCAGTGAGATACCAGCGGCAGTGGCCAAGCCAGTGACTGTGTCAGCCCTCCTCCAGCTTCAGGCAGTGCAGCAAAGAAGAATCTTCCTCCGCTTAGGGAAAGGAAAGGAAGAGTTCAGAGGACTTTGTTTTGCAACTCGGGTAGCAGCTCAGCCACAGTAAAATAAAGTACCAAACAGACTCCTGAAGTCTCTGAGTCCAGGCTTTAGTTCCTAGAGGGCATTTCTGGGCCTAGCCTGGGCCAGAAGGAAACATGCTGCCCTGAAGCAAAGGACCCAGTCATGGCAAGATTCACTACCTGCTGACTAAAGAGCCCTTAGACTTTGAATAGACATCAAAGGTATCCAGGCAACAGTCACCACTGGCTTTAGGTGAGATGGGGCTGGCTTCAGGTGTGAACTGATGCTGGTGGCCATGAGGAAATGCCCATGTCTCTCCTCTCCCAACTCCAGCAACCCAGCACAGAGAGTGAGAGAAAAGTGAGAGACTTTGCCTGGTAATCCAGGGAATTCTCCTATATCTTACCCAAGTCCACCAAGGTGGTATCACCAGGAGTCTGAAATAGTCACAGCATTACTGGGCTTGGGTACCAGTGCAGATATAGCTGCAGTGACAGAGATAAAGATTACAACAATCAATTTTCTTTGAATATCTGGAAAGCCTTCTCAAGAACGACAGGTTCAAACAAGCCTAGACTGCAAAGATTAAAATAAATACATAACTCTTCAATGCCCAGAGATCAACAAACATCCACAAGTATTAAGAACATCCAGGTAAACATGATCTCACAAAATGAACTAAATAAGGTACCAGTGACCAATCCTAGAGTGATGAAGATAGGTGGCCTTTCAGACAAAGAATTCAAAATAGCTGTCCTCTTTAGCAAAGAGATTCAAATAATTCAAAAAGCAGAAATTCTGGAGCTGAAAATTCAATTGGCAAACTGGAAAATGTATCAGAGGCTCTCAACAGCAGAATTCACCAAGCAGAAGAAAGAATCAGTGAACTTAAAGACAGACTATTTGAAAATACACAGTCAGAAAAGAAAAAAAAAAAGAATAAAATAGAATGAAGCACACCTACAGGATCTAGAAAATAACCTCAAAAGGGAAAATCTAAGAGTTATTGGCTTTAAAGTTGAGGTAAAGAGAGAGGTTGGGGCAGAA
Source organism: Propithecus coquereli (assembly GCF_000956105.1). NCBI lineage: Eukaryota > Metazoa > Chordata > Mammalia > Primates > Indriidae > Propithecus > Propithecus coquereli. The sequence continues at coordinate 11,204,348 of NW_012139413.1, forward strand.
AGTTTAATCAAAGAAATAATAACAGAGACCTTTCCAAACCTAGAGAAAAATATTAATATTCAGGTATAAGAAGGTCATAGAACACCAAGAAGATTTAACCCAAAAAAGACTACCTCTAGGGATTTAATAATCAAGCTCCCAAAGGTCACAGTTAAAGAAAAGGTCCTAAAGGAAAGAAAAAAAATGATAATATATAAAGGAACTCCAATACATCTGGCAGCACACTTCTCAGCAGAAATCTTACAGGCCAGGAGAGAGTGGCACAACATATTCAAAGTGCTGAAGGAAATAAACCTTAACCCTAGAATATTATATCCTGAAAAAATGTCCTTCAAACATGAAGGAGAAATAAAGACTTTCCCAGACAAATAAAAGCTGAGGGATTTCACCAACACCAGACCTGTCCTATAAGTCCTATAAGTTAAAAGGAGTTCTTCAATCTGAAAGAAAAACATGTTAATGAACAATAAGAAATCTTCTGAAGGTATACAACTCACTGGAATGGTAAGGACACAAATACAGAATACTCTATTGCTGTAATTGTGGTGTATAAACCACTTATAAGCTGAGTAGGAAGACCAAAAGACAAACCTATCAAAAATAACTATAACAACTTTATGAGAGATAGATAATATTATATAAAAAGGTATAGATGGAAACAACAAAAAAGTAACAAGCAGAAAGGGATGAACTTAAAGTGTAGAATTTCTCTTAGATTTCTCTTTGCTGATTTTCTTGTTAGTCTATTTGTTTGTTTGTAAGCAGAGTTGTCATATGTTTAAAATAATTAGTTATAAATGTTTTTTCAGGCCTCATAGTAATCTCAAATTTAAAGAAAAAAACTAAAACAGATGCATAAAAATAAAAATCAAGAAATTAAAATACACTACCAGAGAAAATCACTTTAAACAAAGGAAGACAGGAAGGAAAGAACAAAGAGAGGACCACGAATCAATCAGAAATCAATAGCAATGTGGCAGTAGTAAATCTTTACCTACCAATAATAACATAACATTGAATGGGAATGGACTAAATTCTCTAATCAAAAGACATAGAATGGCTGAATGGATAAAAAACCAAGAACCAACTATATGTTGTCTGCAAAACAACCCACTTCACCTATGAAGACACACAGAGACTGAAAATAAAGGGATGGAAAATGTTACTCCATGAAAATGGAGACCAAAAAAAGAGTTCTATCAGATAAAATACATTTCAAGAGTAAAAACTGTAAAAAGAGACAAATAAGGTCATTATATAATGATAAAAGGGTCAATTCAACACGAAGATATAACAATTCTAAATATACACGCACCCAACGCTGGAGCACCCAAATATATAAAACAAATACTATCAGAGCTAAAGAGAAAGACAGATCCCAATACAATAATTGCTGGATACTTAGAACCCCACTTTAAGCATTAGACATATCATCTAGACAGAAAACCAGCAAAGCAATAGTGGACTTAATCTGCATAATAGACCCAATGGACCCGATAGGTACTTACTGAATGTTTCATTCAACAGCTGCAGAATACATATTCTTCCCCTCAGCTTATGGATAATTCTCAAGGATAGACCACATGTTAGGCCACAAAGTAAACCTTAAAAATCCAAAAAAAAGTAAAATCATACTATTCCCTCTGATGACAATGGAATGAAACTGACATCAATAACAAGAGGAATATTGGAACACACACAAACCCATGGAAATTAAACAATATGCTCCTGAATGATTAGTGGGACAATGAAGACATTAAGAAGAAAATTATAAAATGTCTTAAAACAAATGAAAATGAAAATACAACATATCCAAACCTATAGGATACAGGAAAGCAATAATAAGAGGAAAGTTTATAGCAATAAATGCCTATATCAAAAAAAGTAGAAAAGCTTCAAATAAACAACCTAACAATGTATCTCAAACAACTAGAAAAACAAAAGCAAACCAAACCCAAAATTAGTAAAAGAAAAGAAATAATAAAAATAAAAGGAGAAATAAATGAAATTCAAACCAAGAAAAAATACAAAAGATCAATAAAAAGAATAGTTGGTTTTTTTGAAAAGATAAACAAAATTGACACATCTTTGGCTGGACCAAAAAAAAAAAAGAGACCCAAATAAATAAAATCAAAGGAGACATTACAATGCATACTGTAGAAATCCAAAGGATCATGAGAGACTATTAGCAACTACATTCCAATAAATTAGAAAACCAAGGAGAAATGTATACATTGAAATTATGGTATTTCTTCTGACACAATGAAATAAAACTAGAAATCAATAGCAAGCGGAACATTGGAAAATACACAATCACATGGAAATTAAACAATATGCTCCTGAATGACCAGTGGACCATACAACCTAACAGGATAGAACTAGGAAGAAATTCAAAATCTGAATATATCAATAACAAGTAATGTGATAGAAGCAGTAATAAAAAGTCTCCCATCATAAAAAAGCCCAGGATCCAATAGCTTCATTGCTAAATTCTACCAAGAATTCAAAAAAGAATTAATACCAACCGTACTTAAACTATTCCAAAAAATTAAGGAGGAGAGAATATTCCCAGACTCATTCTATGAGGCCTGTATCACTCTGATACCAAAACCAGACAAATACACAACAAAAAATGAAAATTATAGGACAATATCTCTGATAAACATAGATGCAAAAATCCTCAATAAAATACTGGCAAACCAAATTTAATAACACATTAAAAAGATTATTCATCATGATCAAGTGGATTCATCTCAGAGATGCAAGGATGGCTCAACATATGCAAATCAGTGAATATAATACATCACAACAACAAACAAAAGACAAAAATCATATGATCATTTCAATTGATGCTGAAAATGCCTTTGATAAAATTCAACATCCCTTCATGATAAAAACTTTCAAAAAACTGGGTATACAAGGAAATCACCTCAACACAATTATAGCCTTATATATTCTAGTTATTAATCCTTTGTCAGATGGTTAGTTTGCAGACATTTTCTCCCATTCTGTAGGTTGTCCCTTCACTTTATTGTTTTCTTTGCTGTGCAGAAGCTTTTTAGTTTGAATTAATCCTATTTGTCTATTTTTGTTTTAGCCTGTGCTTTTGAAGTCATATCCAAAAAAACTTTGCCCCAACCAATGTCCTGTAGTGTTTCCTCAATGTTTTCTTCTACTAGTTTCATAGTTTCAGGTCTTACATTTAAGTCTTTAATCCATTTTGAGTTAATTTTTGTATATAGTGAAAGATGAGGTTCTAGTTTCATTCTTCGTATATGGAGATCCAGTTTTACCAGTACCATATATTGAATGGACTGTCCTTTCTCCACTGTATGTTCTCGGTGCCTTTGTCAAAAATGACTGGGCTATAAGTATATAGATTTGTTTCGGGATTCTCTATTCTGTTCCATTGGTCTATGTGTCTGTTTTTATTCCATGTACCATGCTGTTTGAGTTACTATAGCTTTGTGGCATAATTTGAAATCAGGTAATGTGATGCCTTCACCTTTGCTCTTTTTGCTCAGAATTGCTTTAGCTATTTGTGGTCTTTAGTAGCTCCATATGAATTTTAGAATTTTTTTTCCATTTCTGTAAAGAATGTATTTTGATAGGGATTGTATTGAATCTATAGATTGCTTTGAGTAGTATCAAAGCCTACCCCACCAACTTTGGGGTAGTGTCTAATTTGAGAGTACAATATTTATTTATTTTTCTAGGATATCTTTCATTTAGCAAACAAATATACCTTCTCTATGCTAGATAGTGGGGGAAGAAAAAGGACAACTCTTACATAATCCATGCTCTCAGAAAACTCACAATATAATAATGGAAACAAAAAAGGTACCAGTTATTTATTTCCACAAAATATCTACCTGACATCTAACCACAGAAACTCAGTGCCATAAAGCAATAAGCATGCATTTATTAAAACAATAAGTCTGTGGCTCAGTGATATAGTCTGGACCGTTTATAAGGCAATCATTCTGTACTTGGCCCAGTTTGCTCAAATATCTGGGGGTCAGCTTGCTGTTGACTGATCTCAGCTAGCTTTGGTTGGTGTTATTGCGAAAAAAAATTGGCTGTGCTCCAAGCATCTCTCATCCCCCCAAAAGGCTCACTCAGGCATATGCTCAAAGCAATGGAAGAAGCACAAGTACACAACCAGAAATACTCAAGGACCTTTTCCAGACTCTCTGTCATGACTGCTCACCTTACACTGGCCAAACAAGTCACACAGCCAAACTCATAATCAAAGAGCAGAGAAATAAACTGTTCCCCTTGATGGCAGGACCCTTAAAGCCACATGGTAAAAGGCACAGATATAGACAGGTAAAGAATGTAAGCCATCATTACAATCTGCCACTGAAGAATAAGACATCCTATTGTCCTAAAATGAGGGGATAGTGCTACAACGGAAGTAGAAAAGTTCCATGGGATTTCAGTGGAAAGCCTGAATATATCTTTCCAGAAAAGCAACAAAATTTTAACCAAAAAAATTCTTAAAGGCTGCCTGTCTGAGAAGGCAGTAAAGGACTCATGTCTGGAAGAAAATATATGCATAATGACACGGGAATATGATTAAGCATAGCATGTTGGAAACAATAAAGACAGCATGGCTGCAGTTGAAGGTACAGAATTAAAAGAAAAATGGTTGAACCAGATAGAGAGAGATTGTATTCCAACCTATTATTCTATTTTATCCAGTTTATATGATTTTCTCTTAGGAAAAGTGGCTACATATTCAGTAATCTTCCTATTACCCATAGTGCTCATAGTATTCAATAAATGTTAGCTAGATTGACTTCCACTCCCGTCATGGAAAAAAAATCACAGATTGATCCCATCACGAAGATTAAATAGGGGTGTACAGAGACATCTCTACAAGCGAATGCGAATCTAAAAGTCGTCTCTTTCCATATCAAGTTCTAAAACTTTCAAATCTTACTTGCTGACGTCCTTAGGCAGGTTTTTGGACTTTAGTGAATTTGAACTTTATTAAAAGGCCAAGGAAATTTGATTTTTTTACTTCTATTTCTCTTGAGGAACTTAGTAGTGAGAATGGGGTTATATCCAAATTGGGGACATCTCCATGATGTTAACTTTTGTTATTTAGGTTTATTTTACAATCTCTGATGTTGAACAATATGATAGGATGAAATTTAGGAAGGGATATAAAATAGGAAATAAATTTAGCTTAAGGTCCTATTTCAACCCTTTTCAAAGGCCATCTAAGGACCAAAACTAAACTCCTCAGCAATGGTCCCAGGAAGATATCAAAATGAAATACTGGTTATTATTGGGGCAGTGCCATCACAAAGGCTAGAGCAGGGCTTCCCTAATATACTGCTGCGAGGGGAAAAGGTACTGTCATTTTAACATAAACTTATGAATTAAACTCATGTGTTAGGAGAAAAAAAGCTAGATAATATCAGGTGTAGATCTCTATTCCTTGACCTCAAAATTCCATGAGACTCCTTCCACTGATGTAAGACTCTGTCTGGGTCTCACTCATCACTGATTCTTACTCATTTTTCCCAATGAAAGCAGCAGTAAGCTACCTGATTAGTAGGTGATATGAATCTGATGAAGTGGAGCTAATCAATTATAAAAGCTATTAGTTTGGGCTCAAAAGGCAAGACTAGTTAGTTGGTCAACAATATTTCTAAGTGTGTCTGCTCTGCCAACCCAAACTCTTCTTACAGTGGGCTGTGCAAAGGTCTAGACCTAGAAGGAGTATTATTAGCAAGTCCATTTGTCCATATTCTCCCATTAGTTTTATCAATAACAAAGCTACTGTTTTGATTGCAAGATGATTTGTGTCTTAGTTTCAATTGGTTCCAAAGATAAAAAGAGAATAAAAAGGTGCTATTTTTTGTTCTTCTTGCTGCAGAAGTAGATACTCTGTCTTATCCACCTTATTGTTCCCCATGGTGCTAAAATGGTATCAGACACATAGTGGATGCTCAAAAAAATTGTTCAATGAATGAGAACAGGAATCATTTAACATCAAAATCTAGTCTACTCTTTGATCTAAGATCTCCTGGTTTCCTTTAGAGAAAAGTAGAGTTCCTCTTAGTGTCACTAGTCAACATTTTTCTTCTCTACACATTTGTTCAATCTCTCAAGTGCTAATGGTCCATGCAACTCTTTCATTTCCCCATTGGATACTCTGTAGCATGGTGACCACAAAGACTTTGTCGAGTGCTTTATCATCCTTTGTAATGACAAGGTCTGTATGGATTTAAAATACCACATCTGTGCTCAGTTTGGGGATTTCAGAGATAACCAGAGCCCATTTCAATGAAATACTAAACCTTTATCACTCTAACCGCTGTCTCTCATGGCTCAATGGAAGCTTCCTGAATGCTACTCTTTTCTCAAAAATAAAAAGATATTGCACGCTTATGATTTCTCCAACTCTCCCTAGAATTTCAGGTTATCCTCAATCAAGGGAATGATAACCTCAAAACAATCAAATAATTCTAAAGTCTTTAGTAGTGTTTTCCTGCTGTATCTACAATGTAGTGTGTTGGAAAGGGCCCTTTGCAATAAAGATTGAGGCTGGTTTGAAATAAAATAGAGACCTGGAAAAGCCAGGTGATGTTTAGACTCGATACAGTTGTAAAGAGGAAGCTATTGAGGGATTTGTAGCCAGGAAAAAGAGGATAAGTGGAAGGCAAGGTAGTCATATAAGCACGATACCCAGGTCTTCCTTACCAAAATATAGATTCGGATTGGCCCTGGCTGATAAATTCCAAATTAAGAGATTGTGTGTTCTATGTGGACTATTCATTGCTACTAACTCATTGTAATGATTAGTCAGTCCAAAACATGGACCTTAGAGTTAATAGAAGTATAAACGTTTAGGGAAATGTCAAAAACTGTTTCTTCTTTATTAGTCCAAGTAAGCCTATAGCACTAATAAATATACATCTTTAAAAATTGCAAGAATCAATCAGTTAATACATATAGAGTAACTTCTAAGTGTTAAAACATTCTATTATTGTGTGTCATGAAGATGAATGCGACACAGATATCTGCCCTCAAGTTGCACAGTCTGGTGGGGAGATAAACACATGTTGTCAAGCAAGTTCGCGACCACCTGCAACCTTATCTAAAATATCCGGATAATAGATTGAAAGTATCCTTTTCTTGCTTTATCCGCAAAGGATTCTTATTTCTCAATATAATATTGTTAGAGCCATTGAAAAGTGTTTCCTTCAAAGTATTTCAAGTAGTAACCACTAAAATTCTTGTGGTTACTGGGCTAAAAGTAATCAGTTATAGGCACATAGAACGTTTGAGCTGAAAGAACTTCAGAGAAATTCTTCATCTTTTCCAGTTAAGAAACAAAGATTGGTCAGAAAGGGATGGCTTAAAAAAAAGAAAAGAAAAGAAAAGAAACAAAGAACCCCAAGAAAAGAGGTGACTTTCCCAAGGTCACAAACCAATATATGGAATTAAAAATATGGTCTTCTGTTCACAGGACTAAGGGAATTTGCAGCCTGCTGTAAATCAATTGCTAGACTAACAAGTTTATTTTTTTTAAATTCATAATATACCCTTTTAGAAAGACATTGTAATCTCTATTTTATAGATGAGAAAATAGGTTCAGAAGGGTTAGTTCACTTTTCCATGGTCACACAGCTGGTGAGTGGCATAGTCAGAATAGGAACCCAAGTCTTGCCAATTTTCACACCACCAGGCAGCCCTACTCTTCATAACGAAGTAAGTTAACGCAGCGGTATGTAGTTTTACCTCCAGGCAAGACTCCAATATAAATCTATCCCTTCTCCCTGGAGTCTGGAAAGGCAAACAATCCTCAAAATTTAAATCAAAACATAAAAGCTTCTTTTCATACCCATGGGACTAAGAAGCCAGATTTCTTTTCAGGTGTTTCATTTGATCTTCTTAAAAGGTTCTTTCCTTCAGGCCATTAAAATAAGTGCTGTCTGCAAGGCTGGAGCACTCAAAGGCTCCAGCAGCAGACTGATCAAGTGGAGTGTCTTTGTAAACACTGTACTTCGATTTATTTCACAGAGTCTGTAAAAAGAAAGCTTTTATCACCATGCTTCTGTGATAAAACAATGGGAAAACATGCATGTTATCTGCATTGTCCAATGGAAATGGCCAGAGCGTGGACCTGGCTGGGCCATCATGGCAGCCATTTGCTCAAGCGCTGCTGTTCCTGTGAAGAACTAACACAACAGGCCCACCAACGGCAAAGGGGACCCCTAAATTCTGAAAGGAGGACAGTGGATCGCTCGAGCACACCGATGTAGGGGTCAAAGTAACTTGGATTCAAATATGAACTTTTTTTCTTACCAGGTAGCTTTGTGGCCAGTTACATAACTTGATCCTCAAATTCTACATCTGTAAAATTGAAATAAGAACATCTACTTTATAAGGCTGTTGTAAGAATTATATGCAATATATATAAAGCGTCTTGAACATGGAAGGGAAGCTCAGTAGGAGGAGGTCCTTGCTGACCTAGCTTATTTTCCATTCACCCTCACAAATAATGCCATGGAATTTCTGAATAATTATCTATTAGAACTAGAGTTCACAAAGTCTTTTCCTATGTACCATAATATAGCATGTAGTACATGCTCCTTAAGATGACTTCATAAAGTGCCAGGAAAGCTATGGCATCATCCCCATTTGTAAGACAAGGAGGGAGGCCCAAAAATGGTAAACAACTTGCCCAAAGTCACAGAGGAGTAAGTCACACAACCAGGATTTTACCCCAGATATTTTCTTTCCTAGTTTAGTGCTCATTTCTGTGACGTGTGCAATGTGACATGTATTCAAATAGAGCACAAATCAATATTATATTTTAACGTAAGCAAATTAAATCAAGAATTGGCCAGTTTAGACTGCCAAGCTAAAGAGGCCACACTTCTTCTTCAGGCTATCTTAATGTCACAGTCACTATTAGCAAAGCAAGTAGCTATGTAGTTGTCTCATTTATAAATAATTATAGGCCTCTATAATAAACTATCTTCATGTAAAAGTTTCCTGCTTAATGAAAAGAAAAGCTTTCTCACAGACCCACCTGGAAGTATTCTTGTTTGTTGTTATTGCTGATATTGTTAAATAACATACTTGATTTTGTAGTGTGTCTTGTGCTACCTTATCCACGGTAGGAGACTTCAAGGTGACTTGGAGAGGATCTTGAATTAGGAGAAAAGATGTTTTGGTTCCAGCACTGGTTTTGTTTCTAACCAGATTTCTGGCCTTGGATTTTCAGCTATCTTTTATAGACCTTATGAAATGTCCCCTTAAGGATGATGACTACATATGGTTAAGCTCTGATAGAGCACAATAATACCAACACTAAAACTATTTTCTCCCCGTGCTTAAAAGCATTGTATTTTTTTTTCATTTCAGCATGTTATGGGAGTACAGATGATTAGGTTACGTATGATGCCCTTACCCTCCCTCCCCCGCAAGTCCGAGCTTCAAGTGTGTCCATTCCCCTTCATTTTCAACCCTGTGTGGTGGACAAAACTTGAATTTAGAGTCAGACTTTCTGAATCCCAGACATTGGTTTTCACTTCCTGTGTGATCCTGGAGAAGTCACTTGATTTCTCTGAGTTTCTCTTTGCTCAACCTAAAAGGAGGATAGTGTCTGCCCTCCTGGCATTGTTGTGATTATTAAACGTGCGAATATTCTAAGTAAATCGCCTAGTGCTGTATGTATTTGTAGTGCATATGAATTCCACAAATTTGGATGTAATATATGTTTGATTTTTTTCGGGTTCCTAAACCACATTTAATCTCTAATCTCCAACCTGTAAGGTTGACAGGAAATTTGGTGATTCCAGTAATTATTGGAGCTCGCTCACTTCCATACTCCTTCCAGAACCCTGCAAAGATATCAAGGGTCACAAAAAGTTCCAAATATTCATAGAAGCACTATCTGGACACCATCAGTCACTTCTGAAAAGACCATCACCCAAGTCTGCATGGGCTCCAGGGGGCAGGAGCTCCTCAGCTCCTTGCCAGTTCAGGTATACGGTGCTCTTGTGGCGTTCCCCACCATCACACTGCTTTCATTTGACGCAAACGCCCATCACATGTGTTTTCACTTACGGAGTGCATTTTATCCACAGAAATTCAACTAAGAACACCCCTAAGAATATACCTGCCCTCAACATGACCTCCCTACTCCAGCCTCCTTCTTCCTTCAATCCCTTATCCCTGAAGGGTGATGACCCAGCATCATGCCCCCTTGACAAGCCTGCATGTCATCAGCAACAGCCGTGAGCATGACAGCAAAATCTGCTACTCCACACAAAGGTCCCTGGTACCAAGAAAGACAATTGGTGAGGCATGTCTTCTCGAGACGGGGAGAAGAAAATACTCAGCGCACTAGAGCAAACCACAGATTTATTTTATATATATAAAAGAATAAACTATCCCAACACCTATTTTCTTGTTTATTTATTTTTTGTTGTACATATATAGCATTTTGGAGGTTTAAATAATAGAGAGCCACTCTCAACATAGATGATTTTGCAAATGCAAGGAAACTTCTTGTAAGGTTTGAACCACACCATTAAAGATTTACATACCCCAAATGCCTGATATTTTGCTTTTAAGTTGACATGTTTCCATTCCAGGCATTGTAAACTAAGTCTGTTTTTCCATGACAGTAATCTGACAGAGTGCTTCTGGGCCATGCTTAGAGCCCCACTTTCAAATCTTCACAGAGCCCTGCTGGTTGGTCTGTCCCTCTCATGGCCACATTAAGGACCATAATGAAGAACCAAATGTTTGCAGTTACAGTCACGGCTCAATGATCCAGACAAATTTTTTTAACCCCCTGCCTCCCAGCAGGCCCTGGGCAGCCTCCTTCGGCTTTTCTTTGGGGTGTGTTTACAGGATGTGCACACTCTGTGTGTCTACTGGAGCCAACCCTCATCAGAGGGTAATGGTTTCTCCAATGTGTACACAGAGACTTGCGATGTTTCCAGCCCACAAAAGTACCCACTTTACTTTGGTAAACAGGCATTGTGTGACCAAGATGGCATATAAATGTAGCCAGCTTGTCAAAGAAAAACCTGAGAAGTGAACTGTCCCGCAGCTGTGCTGCCTAAAAGTGAATTGACACAGGGGGCAGAGAATGGAATTTTTTAAAAAAATCTTTAAAAAACTGCCCAAGGCATATTCTGAAGATGTTCACTTCTTGAGCTAAGCCTCCAAGATGAGCTTAAAGGGTCCTATGTTGCTTTGTCATCCCCCAGCACAGACTTAATAGTTCTACAGAGTTTCTCTCACTCTTTGGATGATGCAGAGATTAAGCCTCATAAAACTGAGATGTGGAAAGATGCAGATCTAGCCTAACTTCATTGCATCATGGATGGACACCCTGGTATGCAGGCTACTGAACTACTGTTCTTCTCTGCCCCTCTCTCCGCCCCCAAGGCAGGTTCTTTCCTTGGCAGATAGATGTGAAGTGAGAAACAGGCCACCTCTGCCAAAGGTAAGGGTCATCCCCAGAAGGGATTATGAGGCAGGGGCAGGAGTGTGTGCTAAAGACTCCAGACATTCAGACAACGAGGGGGCCATTAGGTCACAATTTCAATGACCTTCAAGATGGAGATATCGCAAAGGTTGAAGAGGAAGATGAAGTTTGCAGAATATTTCAAGGATTATATCCTCTCACCCTCAAAGCTACAAACCAGATGAAAGTCCCCAAATTTGAGACTACCACTGTATCACATACTCTCCCCCACACAACAAAGAGCAGCATGGTCACAGAGCCACACTGCGATGCCAGGTGCATCCCTGGACTGACTTACAGAACAATTTGCTCCACTATCTCTACCTGATGGCCCAAGCAATCGAAAATTATCTCATCAAATTTTCAAATTAATACAACTCATGCATATTCAGGCTGTCCTGTAAGTAGTCAAAAGTGTAATCATGAAATACACATTGCAAAGAGGATCTGTAATATGTTTACTGGTAACATCAAAATCACAACTGACAAATGTTAAGTAAGACATTGAATTTGGATTGTCTTTAAAATGTTTTCTAAAAACTTGCATATTTGTAGGAGAAGAAAGCAATCAATTCAATACCTGTGCATGAAATATATGCTATTTAAAATGTATGGTGGGAACTTCAGAAACTTCTTGGATTTTCACATGTGTGATATGTTATACACTTCACTCACCTACTTACAAAACTTCAATGGCTCCCCATTGTCCAAGGAACAAAGTAGAGTTATTCAAGTCCTTTCATCATTTGGCACCAATGACTCCTCTAGCTTTATCTCTTACAACTCTTGCTACACTGCAAATAAGCAGCACCACCATCAATGAACAAAAGTGCCTTTCTCCTTCCTCTCAGTCTGTCATTCAGTCTCACACACACCTTGAGTTCTGCTAACCCATTATTCACTCCCCAAATGAGCCATATCACTTCATCCTTGGATCAGCAATTTATAATCTTTATCAAGCTGAGAAACATGTTTAAAAATCAAATGCTGGGTTTTATTCAGAGAGATTATAATTCAGTAGATCTGGGGTAAAGCAAAGAATCTGTATTTAGGAGCATACCAGTAGTCTCTGACAAAGGTGGCCCAAAAATCACATTTTGAGAAACACTGGCTTAGACAATGTGCACATGATCTTTCCTGTCTCTGAAATGCCATTCTTTCTCATTGCCCACAAAATTCCTATTTATTCCCCAAGGCAGTTCAGATGTAATCTTCTCTTCTAGTCAGAATAAATTGCTTCCACCTCTGTGCTCCTAGTGTACTCAGTACATAACACTCTTACCAAATTCATCATATCCCATTTTATTTATTAGGTAAGGGTCTATCTTCTCAGATAGATTACAAATTTCTTCTGGATTGCAACTATGTACCATAGGTGCTCAATAAATGTTTGATTAATAAATGAACAAATGATCTTTGATGATAAAGTCTGCTCTGCCTTGAATTGCTTTCACTTTCATTTCTAACTGTCTAAACCCTAAAGAGTCTCAATTTCCAGGTCAATATTACCTCTTTCATAAATCCTTCTCAGAGAAGCACAGGAATATATATCCTCTCTTCTGTGTGACAACAGGACTTGTTTTGTCCTCTCAAGGCATTTATCATGTTGTCTTGCATTATGGTGATCCATGCCATTCTTTATTTCCACTGTCTTGTTCATCTTTGTATCCCCCAGAGAACATAGCAGAGCTCCTTGCACATAAGAGGTTACCAAAAAGTATGTGAAAATTGGATTGTGCATGGTCAATTTGCCTGATAAAAGCATAACCCCTAAGAACAATTGAAAGATGCCATTTCCTTCTCCTAATCAGAGTAGAACAAAATCAAAATACGAAAATCATGAAGACACCAAGAACAATACTTTGCTCTTTGGATATATCCTAAGTAAGAATGTGACATTTGCAGCAGGTGGACAAATAACAGCTTCAACTTTCTAAATGTAAGAGTTTGCAGCTCTGAAAAATAAAATGTTCACTTGTGCAGGTCTCTGGCTTATAAGACTGTTTCTACCATTTGTTATTGCTGTTGTTATTACTACTATTATTATTATTTCATATTCTGTGGATAGATAAACTCATATGAGGATATAATATATGAGTTGCTTCCATCCTATATGGAAATACTGACCTGCTTATCCTAAAGTAGTATATGAACATTTCCTCTCTCTTAATATTCAAAATGTCAATCATCAGAAAGAATAAGAGGAAAGAGTTATTCATTAATTCATTTATTTATCCCATAAAAAATGATGTATGCTTAAATGCCAGGACCATGTCTTCATCTTCTTTGTAGCCTGAGACAGCAGTTTCTGCCTAGTGCATTCCCCCTTAGAAATTGTTGATTGATAAATGAATGAATTAACAGATGAATGAATGAACAAATGACTAAACAATGAGAAGGAAGGTTTTAAACCTTTCCCTAACAAGAGGGATATGCTGGCAGAGTCCTCCCAGGCCGTAGAATAAATTAAAATTGAGTGAATTATTATCAATTATGTGAACAAGGTAAGCCATTTTCTTTATACTCCTAAATAATTCTTTATTCCTATAACTTTAATTTGTAAGGAGAGGAAATAGAGTTTTGTTGGCCAAGGAGCCCCTCTTCTATACAAAGGATACAGTTAATGTGACTTTACCGCCATGCATGATCTTAAATTGGAAAAACCATTCATACGTTTTATATGCCTTCAATGACTGTGAGATTTTCAAATAAAGTGACAGTAGGTAAATAGATTTCTAAAACTGTATCTGAAAAAAGCAATAATCAGCATATGCAGTCAGTTGGCGATGAAGGGTAGTCAGACTTTTAGTAGAAAGAGGCATAAATATTAAAATAATAACCTAGAAGTCAGTTACTGTCAAAATAGTGTTGTGGGGTACTATACTGAATGTATGATAGGCAGATGTCCATCAGCATGGCAGCTACTGGAAACAGCAGCAAAAGCAGCCACACCATTGTGCAGCATTCAGTGATGATTGCAGATTGCTTGGGGTAAAGGCTTCATGCAGCTCTCTAAACATCTGAGCTCCAAAGAGTGAAACTGTGTTGACTACAGGTACCATGGCCACTGCAACTAACCAGAGGGCTGTGTCACCACAGGAAGCCTAGGTACTATTTGAAAAAACTTACTGTTCCACCATGGTCTATTAGCTAGTCTCACCTGCAGAAAGAGAAACTTCCCCAGTTACAGGTCTATAGTCATGTCCTGTGACAAAACACACTCCAGAAACCAGCTAAACCAGGACTGATGAGCTATTTTCTTTTGGGCTTTTATTCTAATGCCGTGACTGTAGGAAATTAAGCATGCAGGTGAACATTTACGAGAACTGTCCAGAGCCCTTTTAAATTCTATGAAAAGAGTCTGCATTGTCATCCTATTCATGAAAGCCCAGGAAAATAGATAACAGCTAAATCAAGAATTGTCAAACTCAAGCAATTGTCAGGAATTAAATGATGATGCCAAATACAAGTTATAACTGAAATGCACAGAACTCTCTAAAGTAATGTGGGAAACTTCATGACATTGCAGAATTTTCTTGAATCCCCTATATGGCAGCAGGATTGAAGAGATTGCACTAGTAAAAATGTCAACCGTAGAGTTTGTCTTGTACCTCATTACCTGGAAAAACCACTGGAGTTTTTATACTCTTCCAAATAACTATTTACGGCCATGCACCCTGACCTTGAACATTACTGTTGTATTAATACAACCTATTCAGGGAAACAGGAATAACAAAATATGAGGTTATAATAAGCATGAAATGCTTTGGGGACCCAAAGAAGAAAGATATGTGGAAAACTGCTGGTATGTTTAAAACTGAAGATGAGCTATTTATTCACATTAAACTAGAAAATCTACTCCCAGAGACAGCAATCAATAATGGTTTTGCTTATCAGAGCATCATTTCAGTATCACCTAATCTTTCCTAATATCTCTAGGATCTTAAGAAGATATTCCATACCTTATTGAGTCCTAGAAAGCAAGGTTCATTCTTAAAATACTTTAAGGGATGCACAAAAATACTAAAAATGCAAAGTCACTGCTGAATAAATATTGGAATTAAATAGAAAGCAAAACTCAGCAGAGCTAACTAATGAAGAAATATAAGGTACATGGACCAAGAAAGTAGTATGAACAAAAAGCAAGGTCAAATGACTAAGTTTAGTATGTTCTTTAAACATCTGAGACTAGCTGAGTGACAAGAAAGTCTTTGGAGCTAAACCCTGATGGAAGAAACATAAGTTTGGGATTCAGATGTTTTTCAGTTTAAATTCCACCTTCAGCACTCTGAACTTTGCAAATTTTTAGTCTATGTATGCCTCGCTTTCCTCATCTGTATGAGGGGCTGGAGAGAAAATATTTTTATGTTTCTGCAAAGTTAGGGATTTTTGAGCAAATTTTTTAAAACTGAAACCTCAATTAAAAGCAAGTTTTGGAAAGTAATTTATGATAGGGAGAACTCCAGAGAGATTTACCTCTCAGAGATTATGTGCTTATATTTCAAGGATGCTGAAACCTGGAACCAGAAAGATATCCCTGGTTGTAAAGATGGAAACAATAGTTGTATTTTGCTAAGAGAAATGTATATTAGTTGCTAAGAGAAATTTATATTAGTTGACTAGAAGCAGCGATCTCAAAAAGAGGATTGAAAGTGATGAGTGGATATCTACTTTCAGATTAATCATCTAAGAGAGAGCATTGTGCATCAAAAGAGAGGCAACAGGAGGCCCTTAAAGTAGGAGAGGGAAGTCAGGTGACCTGCTCTGCAGGATTGAGGTACGTTGGGATAATGGCTTGATCACCATGAAACCAAAGCCAGGAAAGCACATAACAAAAAAGAAGAAAACTACAGACCAATATCCCTGATGAACATAATGCGAAAATCCTCAACAAAATACTAACAAACCAAATTCAACAGCACATCAAAAATATAATTCACCATAATCAAGGTGAGCTTCATTCCAGGAATGCAAGGGTGATTCACCATATGCAAATCAATAAATGTGACTCACCACAAGGACAGAAGCAAAAACAAAGAACATGTGATCATCTCAATAGATGCAGAAAAAGCATTCAATAAAATCCAGCACCGTTTCATGATAAAAACCCTCAACAAACTAGGCACAGAGGGAACATACCTCAAAATTATAAAAGCCATATATGACAAACCCACAGCCAACATCATACTGAAAGGGAAAAGTTGAAAGCATTCCCCCTAAGAATTGGAACAAGAAAAGGGTGCCCACTGTCATCACTTCTATTCAACAGAGTACTGAAAGTCCTAGTCAGATCAATCAGTCAAGAGAAAGAAATAAAGAACAATCAAAGAGTAAAAGAGGAGGCCAAACTATCCCTATTTGCTGATGATATAATCTTGTATCTAGAAAACCCTAAAGACTCCACCAAAAGACTACTGGAAATGATAGATAAATTCAACAAAGTCTCAGGTTACAAAATCAATGCACACAAATCACTAGCATTTCTATATACTAATAACAGTCAAGCTAAGAGTTAAATCAAAGATCTAATACCATTTACAATAGCTACAAAGAAAATAAAATACTTAAGAATATACCTAACCAAGGAGGTGAAAGATCTCTACAAGGAGAACTACAAAACACTGATGAAAGAAATCACAGAGGACACAAACAAGTACAAAACATCCCATGCTCATGGATTAGTAGAATCGATACTGTCAAAATGTCCATGCTGTCCAAAGTAAAATTCACAGATTCAACACAATTCCCACCAAAACACTAATGTCTTATTTCACAGAGCTAGCAAAAATAATTCTAAACTTCATTTGGAACCAAAAAGAGCCTAAATTGCCAAAGCAATCTTAAGCATAAAGAACAAATATGGAGGCATCACATTACCTGGCTTCATATTATACTACAAGGAAATAATAACCAAAACAGCATGGTACTGGTACAAAAGTAAAGATACAGACCAATGAAACAGAATAGAGAATGCAGAAATAAAACCATATAACTACAACTAATTGATCTTTGACAAAGCAGACAAAAACATGTGTTGGGGAAAGGACACCTTATTCAACAAATGATGCTGGGGAAATTGGATACCCACATGCAGAAGAATGAAATAGAATCCCTAACTCTCACCATATACAAAAAATTAATTCAAATATATCAAAGACTTAAATGTACGGTGTGAAATCATAAAAATTCTAGGAAAAAATGTAGGAAAAATTCTTCTAGACATCAGCCTAGGCAAAGAATTTATGACTAAGACCCCATAGGCAAATACAGCAACAGCAAAAATAAGTAAATGGGATTTAATTAAATTAAAAAGTTTCTGCACAGCAAAGGAAATAATCAATGGAATAAATATGCAATGTACAGAATGGGAGAAAAATATTTGCAAACTATACATCTGGACTACTATCCAGAATATACAAAGAACTCAAACAAAACGGAAAGTAAAAAACAACCCCATCAAAAAGTGGACAAAAGACATGAACAAAATTTTTTCAGAAGAAGATAGACAAATAGCCAAAAAACTAATGAAAAAAATGTTCAACATCACTAATCATCATGGAAATGCAAATTGAAACCACAATGAGATACTACCTTACCCCTGTCAGAACAGCCATTACTAAATAGTCAGAAAAACAACAGATAGTGGCATGGATGCAGAGATAAAGGAATGCTCATACACTGTTGGTGCAACTGCAAACTGATATAACCCTTATGAAAAACAATTGTAGATTCCTCTAAGAGCTAAAAGTAGACTTACCATTCAATCTAGCAATCCCATTACTAGATACTGTATACACACACACATATGTTTATATATATATATATATACATACACACACACACACACACACACACACACACAAACACACACACATGCCATGGAGTACTACTCAGCAATAAAAAAGAATGAAATAATGTCTTTTACACCAATTTGGATGTAACTGGAGACCGCTATCCCATGTGAAGTATCTCAGGAATGGAAAAACCAGCACCACATGTTCTCACTAATAAGAAGGAGCTAAATGATGAGGCTACATGGGCACAAAGAGATGTAAAGAGCATTGGAAACTAAGAAGGAGGAAGAGGGATAAAAACTACCTATTGGGTATAGTGAACACTGTCCTGGGTGATGGGCACCCTGAAAACCCTGACTGCAGCATTGTACAGTGTATCAATGTAACAAAACATTTGTACTCCCTTAATATTTTGAAATTTAAAAAAAAAGATTAAAGTAAGAAAAAAAAGTAACATTTTGGAACCAAGAAGAGAGAGAGAGAGATTTGTTTGCACTTCAAAAGGTTAGAGGAAGAAGCCATGATTCTCAAGGAGCAAAGGTTTCTCTGCCTCCTTTCAGTATGGGATGGAGAGAGCATGTATATTAGGACGTGGATTTATTTTTCAGGATTTCTTGCCTATAATACAGACCCTGTATGTGTAAGCCTGTTTATCCCACTCTCATTGTGTTCCTCTGGAAATAAGAAGTAGGGCACAGGGGAATCACACAGTTGTTATTTGCTGTAAAGAAAATAATAATCAATCTTCTCTGCTCCTAAAACCTCATGTGTGAATTCAAGATTCATATTAATAAAGATAAATATTAAAAACTTAACTATTCTCACTATTGGAGTGGGTAGCTATAGATAAGCAAGAGGAATGGACTAGAACAATTCATGTGGTAATACATTAGTGTTGTAGACAACAATGAGAACTCATGGTTATTTTAACATAGGTATAGGTGGTTACTAATATATATATACTAATATATATACTAAACATACATAGGGTATACTTAGGGTATACTAGTATATAGTATATATACTATATACAAGTACATATACTAATATATATGCTAATATGCTACTCAAAAGCAATCTATAGATTCAATGCAATCCCCGTAAAAATACCAATGGCATACTTCACAGAAATAGAAAAAATAATCCCAAAAATGTACATAGAACCACAAAAGATCCAGAATAGCCAAAGCCATCCTGAGCAAAAAGAACAAAACTGGAGGACTCATATTACCTGATTTCAAATTATGCTACAGAGCAGTAATAGCCAAAACAGCATGGTACTGGCATAAAAGCAGATACATAGATTAAGGGAATAGAACAGATAACCAGAAATAAATCCATACATCTATAGTGAACTTATCTTTGACAAAGGTGCCAAGAACATAAATGGTGCTGGGAAAACTGGATATCCATATATAGAAGAATGAAACTAGACCCTTATCTCTTGACACATACAAAAATAAAATCAAAATGAATTAAATCTAAGACCTGAAACTATGAAACTACTAAAGAAAACATTGGGGAAATGCTTCAGGACGTTGGTATGGGTAAGAATTCCTTGAGTAATAGCCCCAAAGCACAGGCAACCAAAGCAAAATTGGACAAATAGAACCACATCAAGCTAAAATGCTTCTGCACAGCAAAGGAAACAAGCAACAAAGGGGAAAGACAACCCACAGAATGGGAGAAAATATTTGCAAACTACCCATCTGACAAGGGACAAATAAATAGAATTTATAATGAGCTCCAACAACTCAATAGAAAAAAAATCAAATAATTTCATTTTAAAATGGGCAACCGATCTGGATAGACATTTCTCAAAAGAAGACATACAAATGGCCAATAGGTATATGAAAAAAAAATGTTCAACATCACTAGTCACCAGAGAAATGCAAATCAAAACAATGAGATATCATCTCACTCTAATAAAAATGGCTTTTATAAAAAAGACAGGCAATAATGAATGCTGGCAAGGATGTGGAGAAAGGAGACCCCTCTCGTACATTGTTGGTGGCAATGTAAATTAGTGCAACTACTATGGAGGTTCCTCAAAAATTGAACAAAAGAACTACCATATGACCCAGTAATCCCACTTTTGGGTATATATCCAAAGAAGGGGAATTCAGTATATCAGAAAGATATCTGCACTCCCATGTTTATTGCAGTGCTATTCACAATAGCCAAGATTTGGAAACAACCTAAATGTCCATCAACAGATGAATATGTAAAGAAATTGTGGTAAATATACACATGGAATATTATATAGCCACAAAAAAACAAGGAAATCTTGCCATTTGTAACAACACAATGAAACTAGAGAACATTATGTTATTTGAAATAAGCCAAGCACAGAAAGACAAATCTCACATGTTCTCACTCATATGTGGGAGCTAAATATTAAAAACAATTGGTCTCATGGAGACAGAAAGTAGAATGATGATTACCAGAGGGTGGGAAGGGTAGCAGGGAGGGGGATAAAGTATGGATGGTTAATGGTTACAAAAATATAGTTAGATAGTTAGATAGAATGAATAATATTTGATAACACAATAAAGTGGCTATTATCAACAGTAAGTTAGGGTATGTTTTAAAATAACATAAGGAGCAGAATTGGAATGTTCCTAACACAAAGAAATGATAAATGCCAGAGGTGATAGATACTTCAATTACCCTGATTTGGTTAATTCACATTGTATGCCTGTATCAAAACATCACATGTACCCTATAAAGATATATAACCATTATGTATCTATAATAATTAAAAAGAAAAAAGAAAATAAAATTTTTTAGAAATGCCAAGTTGTTGTGTATCAATACTCTATTTCTTTTTATGGATAAATAGTGTTTCCATTGTATGGTAGTACTACAGTTTTGTTTATCTAGTCACACATTGAATTAAGTTGCCCCCCCTTTTGGTAATTATGAGTAGAAAAGATATAAACATTAATATACAAAGGTTTTTGTGTGAACATAAATTATAGTTAAGTAAATAGGAGTAGCATGGCTGAGTCACATGGTAAGTATAGTTTTAAATTTATAAGAAACTGCCAAATTGTTTTCCAGCATGTATGTACTATTTCACATTTCCAGCAGCAATGCATAAGAGTTCCATTTGTTCTGCATCCTCATCAACATTTGGTATTTTTATTTTAGCCATTCTGTTAAGTTGTATAATGGCATCTTATTGTGGTTTTAATTTGTACTTATCTATTCGCTAATGATAATGAGCATCTTTTTGTGTGTTTATTTGTCCCTCATATGTTTTCTTTGGTTAAACATTTGTTCAAGTGTTTTGTCCACTTTCTGATTGTGTTGTTTTCTTACTGATAAGTTTTGAGAGTCCTTTTATATTCTGAATAGAAGTTCTTTGTCAGTTATGTGGTTTGCAAATATTTTTTCAGTCTATAGGTTATCTTTTTATTCTCTTAATAGTATCTTTCAGAGATGCTTTAATTTTGATGAAGGCCAATTTATCCCTTTCATTTCTGTTCTTGACTTTTGGTACCATATCTAAGAATTCTTTCTTAACCCCAGGTCATGAAGATTTTCTCCTTCACTTTTGGCTAAAATTTTTATAGTCTTACACTTTGTAGTTACATCTATAATTTATTTTGAATTAATTTTATAAGGTGTAAAGTTTGATCTGAGATGCAAATTTTTACATATGGACGTCCAATTGTACCAACACCATTTTTTGAAAAGGCTATCCTTTACACTGAAATGCCTTTATATTATTGTCAAAAATCAATTTATCTTATTTGTGTGGGTCTAATTCTAGACTCTTTATTCTTTTTTTATTGATACATGTGTCTATCCCTTAGGCAATGCCACATTGTCTTGGTTATTATCACTTTATGTTCTAAAATTGGGCAGTTTTAGCTATTCTAATCCTTCTTTTGCATTATTTTTAAGATTCCCTTAGTATTCTCTTTTATTTTGTTTTTAACTATATCTCTTAGTATAATTTTTAGTGATTTCTGTAGTGATTACAAAATACAACTTTTCACAGTGTCAGGATCAATATTTTGCCACTTTGAGAGGAAAACAGAAACCTTACCATCCTAGAGGTCCCCCCCACTTATATCGTAGTTGTCTTACATATTACATCTACATACATTGAAAAGCCTATCAGAAAATGTAATTTTTCTTTGAACCATCAAACATATTTTAAAGTACTAAATAAGAGAATAGTTGATTATATTTATCTGAATATTTACCATTTCTGATACTCTTCTTTCATTTCCGATGTTCCAAGTTTTCTTCTTGTACCGTTTCCCTTTTGCCTGAAAAACTGCCTTTAATAATTCTTTTAAAGCAGGTCTATCACAACAAAATCTATTAGCTTTACTTTATTTGAGAATGCCATTTTTCATATTTATTCCTGAAGGATATTTTCGCTACATAATAAAATTACCGAATCCCTTTGATCTTGTTTTTTTTTTTTTTTTTTGCCAATTGAAAAATGCTGTGCTATTTCTGGCTTTTATAGGTTCTGACGTGACATCTGTATTCTTTTGAATTGTTTTGTTTCTATAAGTAATTAATCATTTTTCTTTGGTTGCTTTCAGGATTTTTTTTCTTTGTGTTTAGTTTTTAACAGTTTGATTATGATGTGTCTGAACATAGATTCCTTGGGTATATCCCAAAGGTGGTATCTCAGTTGTATAAACCTGTCGGTTTCTGTTGTTTTTCCAAATTAGAGATAAAAAATTTTTTCATTAGTATTTTTTCAAATATTTTTCTTCACACTCTCTTTCTCCTCTTCTTTTGGACCACTAATGTCATAAATGTTAGACCTGAGGCTCTCGTCATTTATTTTCAACTTTTATTCTTCTTTTGTTAAAATTAAATCATTGCTGTTGATCTGTATTCAAGTCCACTAACTCTTTCATCTAGCATCTACGTTTTGTCACTGAGCTTATTTAGTTATTCAATTGTTTAGCTCCAAAATTTCCAATTGGTTCTCATCTGTATCTCCTATTTCCTTGCTGAGACTTTCTATTCTTATATTCATTTCAAGAGTGCTCACCCTTAGTTGTTGGAGCACTTTTTAAAATAGCTCCTTTAATGTCTTTCTCAAATCATTCCAACATCTATGTTTATATATCTGTTCACATCTGTTTCTTGATGTCTAAATCTGTTGATTATTTTTTGCCATGTAAGTTACCTAGTTGTTCGTATGCTGAGTGATTTGGGATTATGTTCTGAATAATTTGTATATTAATATTATTTTTTGTGATTCTGGGTCTTGCTTAAATCCTACAGAGAATATTAGTATTTTTATTTTGCAGACAAGTGACCTATTTGGATCTAGGCTTCAAGTCATGACCAGTTTTATATGGGTCATGATTGCAGTGTTAATTAAGATTTCAAAACCTTTTCAGTGCCATTCAGATCTGTCCTGAATGTGAGCCATCCAGTAGTCAGTTTGGATCTTGGACATTGGTATATCCCATAGTTCAGTTCTCAAAATCTATACATGTTTTTTTGGATTAAAGCCACACCTATGTAGCTCATAGGTGAATCCAGAAATTCATTTACAGCTTTAAGGGTCACTCTTGAATTTGTCCCTTATGAGGATCTCCGAAGTAGTTTCTGATTCCCTGTGGTGCTGTTTTTTGGTTATCTGGAGAGACTATTAGGGGTCCATTTACCCTACTGTGCCTTATTCCCCCCACAGCTGTGTGCTCACATCTGGGATCAAACTGTAGAAGTGAAGAAAGGGGAAAAAATATGGAAGGTCATCCTCACTCTGATTATCACAGCTCCTCTGATTAGAAAGGAAGGTTTCCTACCCTTAGTATTTTGGTTCCTGTAGGTTCCTATTGGCTTTGCTGTTGCCACTCCCATAGGGTTGCTTGAGGGTTGGGAAGCAAGGAATGCAGAAAAGAAAAATATATAAACAAGTTAAAAAGGGGGGGTTTTCTGCACTCTTTATTAGCTTTAGAGAAAACTCGACTGGTCCTTAAGCCAGAACTAGAGGACTTCTCCCGGAGCTCTCTCTGCCCGTGCTGATGCCCACTTCCAAGTTTCTGGCTGCATTGGGCTCAAATCAGAAGACACTGAAAGAATCTATACGGCAAACTCACCATCAGTTTGGCAGTATTTGAATTCTGGTATTCTTCCCAATCTTAATCTTTCTCAATACTATTTATTTTTTATAGCCCTCAAGTAGCTGCTCCATAAATCCTACCCATGTTTTTTAGTTGAATTCAGTAAGAGAGACAGAATGCAGTGTGTTTACTTCATCTTGCCTAGAACTCCACAAAAATCATTTTTAATTTAGAGGCTTATCTATTCTTCATACTTGAGAAATGCACTTGTTCTGTATGCCTAAATAAACTTGGACCTCTGAAAGTTTGGTGTTAATTTCCACAAAGTTGAGCCCCTTGAGAACTGCTTTTATGACACTTTAAAGTTATTAATATTCCCTTGGCTTCTACCAAAGGTCACTGCCAGAAGCAAACATATGATATTTGTAACTATAATCATTATTTTGAAAATTAGGCCATCACACATTATGTTAGCCAGTGACCCTTTACAAAGTTCCATATATAGGGTTTTTTTAACTGATACAGTGCTAGTAAAAATTTTGTTCCCTTTGTTCCCTTTAAGAAACAAAAATGCTTACATTCTAATAATGTGAAATTAATCAGCAATTATATACTTCACCTTTTCTTGTCTACCAGGAAGCACAGAGAAAAATCAGAAGCCTTATCATAGGTGGCATAAATATTATTCTATTTTCTTTCCCTGCTGCTAATTTTCTTTCTCCCTTCTACTTTTTGCTATTTCATTGCATGGGCATTTGTTGTGAATCTCTGCAAATTCTTTGCAGAGTTAGACAGAGGATGAATAAAAAAACAAATAACAAATAAACATAATGCGTAACTAAAGCCTTAACTGGTATTTTTCTAGGATTTTATTCCCATCCAATAGAAACTAACTTTTTTCTTCTGAAATTTTTTTTACAAGCAACAAGATATCCAGGGTCTTGCCTGATTATTTCATGTCCTAAAGCATTTTCTTCCTACATTTACATTGACATCTGCAAATGCTAATGGAGGTTCTCTCCGGGATGGGGATCATTAAGTCAAAGAACTGAAGCAAAATGGGCAATGAAAGATAGAATTTGTTCATGGCCATAACAATAGGCAGTGATGTTAATGAGCATGGCAATTTTTATTGAATTTATGCAGCACATTGCAGCATCTGGAAACTCTTTGCTTGATTTTGGGATGTAATCAGTTCAAAACCTTAAATACAGTCCTCAGGGTTTATTCTACTATTGATTAGAATTAAAAACAATTGCCCACATGAAAGCCTGGGGCATTGATAGGAAGTTAGGGGCCCCAAAGTATTTTACTCAGTGATGAAAATAAAAAGCAATTACAGTGAAACTTACTTCCCAGGAGAAGGTAAGAGTAAAGCCTCCCACTTGCCCACTTGCAGCACAATTTCATGAAATTGGAAGATGTGACTTTTCTAAGAAATTGGGTTAATGTCAGCACCAGATTGGAATTGATAGAATTCTGTTTACTGCCTCTACTCTGACCCTCACTCCAGATAGTGTCCCACTCTCTAGGGATGGAGTCTTGATTCAGTATCTCTGCATCCTTATAAGCACTCTGTGCCTCTTTGCGGTATCTCTCAGTAAATAAGCCTTTCTGCCTTGTCTGCATTGCTGTCCTGCCTCCAAATCAGTCTTGCTCCTACCCTCTGACCAATTCACTCTGTCTTCTGTTTTCTGTTCCAGACAGCCAACAGAAAGGAAATGGCTCTAAAATTCATTTATGTTCTCCCTTGTCCTCCCATCTCTCTATTTCCTCATCAAAACACATTCTTCTTCTTATTAGCCGCCATGGTTCTCCTTATTCTGAAGTCTGTATACACAGACTGTACTCAGCAAAGTCCTGACAAACTCCCTGCATCCATATCTCCTTTAGAAGCTGAGTACTCTCTCAATATGGTCAAATTGGACAGCTATCCCCATCATTATATGTCATACTGGGGGTCACTGCCAGAATAAGGCAAAAATCCACACAGGTCAATAAGTCTATTGATAATGAAAGAGTCCCAGGGCATAGAATGATGAGTCAGTATGAAATTGACTCTCACAGCAGGCAACCCAAACACCAAGGTACTTTTCCCTTTTTTCTGTGATTAGAAATGAGCATCAATTGCCAGTTCCTTGTACTCAATTTAGGACTCATCTCCTATCTAACCTGTCTGGCTTCCTTCCAGGGCCCAAATAATACAGCAGGAAAAGGAATGGGTCTAGAATCTACAGTGATGAACTGGAAGGGACTCTAAACCTCTTCTAGTCACCACCCTTATTTTTTCTATCAATTATATTATGGAAGCTGAGACCCCAAAGGTGACGTGACTGAGGTCAAAGCAGGAATTCAAACCCAGAAAGCCCATCTCACACCTACCATTTTTCCATGGGTCCGTTCTGCTCCTTTTCTATATCAAGAAAGCTTCTTCCCCTAAACATTCTTACTACTGACTTCTCTATTGCCATGAATATCTCCAGTCCCCCATGACATTTTTGATCATTGTCTTTTTTCTTGTTTCTCCTTTAAAATAATTTTTAATTCTATCCATAAAATATCTCATATTTCTAGCTTCCTTTACAATACATTCCTCACTTTTTCTGCTCTACTTCAAGCCATGTTTATTATCTGACACAACTCTATTCAGCCTCCAAAACGCTGGCTCACTAATATTTCTAAATTACACTGCTGTTATTGTCACTTCTTTGTGCAAAATCTCTTTGTAACTCCTCATTCTATTAGAAACTAGGTGCAAGCTCAATGATCTCCCCAACGTGACACTCAGTCTCTCTCGGTGGTCGTATCTCCCACCACTTTCCCTGATATCATCAGGCAGGAAGTTATCTTCTTGCATAACTAAAATAGAAAACCACATATCAAAGATTTAATAGTTAATTTGCCATGAGTCAAGGAACCCAGTGTCTTTGATTAGAGTTCTTAGGCAGAAATGGTCATAGGCGAAATTTATGTTTTTCTCTTAATGCAACATTGAATACTTAAACTATTGCCAAATTCTCTACCAAATACTGAGAATAAAAAGTGATTAAGACATTGTTGTGGCCTCAAGGAGCCTATCACCCTATAAAGGACGTGGAAACATAACAGCTAGTCCTAACTCAGTGAGACACATGCCACATTAGAGACAATAATAAAGTGTTATGGGAGCTCTTGGACATAGGCTCTCCCACTTGCCCTTTTGAATTTCCATCTCCCTGTCATTCTTCATCTTCTCCCCAGTATCCCTTTCTCTCTCTTACTGCATCTCTCTCAAGAAATTCCCCCATGGATCGCCACCCAGATCTGCCATATGCTAGATCTTTTTCTGACAGGCCTTCCGCCACCATCATTCTTGACACCTTCTCAAAACACATTTCCTCCATGTCAAATTTCCTCAGTCCTGAATAAGAGGGCTGCCTGGTTAATTTGGCAATGATTCTAGCTCTAGTGTTGAAAAGCAATAATATTAATAGTTTCATGGGACACTCTTTACAGACAACACTGCATTTTAAAGGGGGCACATAGCAATGAGGAAATTTTAGTCAGGAAGATATTTTGGGAAATGTTCTGATTATCTGTCACTGAGACTAGGGCTAAGGTAGAATCCAGGAAGCATGAAAGATTGAGCCAAGTGTATTTCCAAAGTGTCTGGATGATAGATGTAGTTAAGGGGTGAGTATAGAATATGCACTGAGGAGCAGCACTAATCAGAATGATTCCAACAGCATTAGGAGTGATGAGTTCAGCATAGTGCATTCAGAAACATAGAGACAATGCACAGGTAAAGAGCCAAGGCCAGCAAACACCACACAAAGCAGAAGGAGGATTCAAGTTGCAGAATGTGACCACTTGTAGCCTGACAATGTCCAGTATGTTCTAGGGCACTAGTTATTCAACAAAGGGTAAAATAGATTTTGGCTTTAGGTGTGGGGTCAGGATGAGCAAGGCAAGGGAGACATCTTCATTATTAATCATAAGAATGCCTTATATTTGTTTAGAATTGAAAGTTTACACATTATTTTATATATGTGAAGTCTTTGTAGTCCTATTAAGATAAGCTGAGAAGAAACATGGTTTATAAACGACACACATGAGAGATGCCCTACAAACATCTCTTGGGTAGTTGATTTGTTCATTTAGTAATTGATTGTTTCACTGGTTGATCAAGATCTATCATCCATTAGAAAAGTAAAAGTACTTCCTTCCCAATAAGGCAGGGGAGAAGGGAGAAGGTAGATGTAACCATTTAATCAACAAGGAACTAAAGCTTAAAGAGGTGAGATGGCTAGTTCCATATCACCTAACTCATAAGTAGACCCAGAGTTTTTCTTAGGCACAAACTGAGAATTAATTGCATCATACTATATTGTGTTTATTTACAGACCAGCCTTTCTGGTATATCTGAGGATACCTTGGGAACAATTTCCTGAACAGCAAGCTAGCTCTCGGACTAAGATAGGCAGCTTCTCAAACACCTGCGTTGGATGCTGAATATATCTAACAGGGCAATGCCAGCATCAAGAGCAAGAAGGACAGATGTCTTTCTGCATCTCATTCCTTTCTGAACTTCTATAGTCTGGCTGTAGTTTTTAAAAACACGAACATGTACATATATATATACATAAATGTATGAAACATAAAAGATGATAGGGTCATCCTATAAGAATTAGGTTGGAAAAAGTCTTATAAACTCCTCTCCAGGAATGTGAGGCAGAAATTCTAAATTTGTCTTTTTCCCTAGTAGTTTATTCTGGAGTAGTTTACTCATTTTCTTTCAATATCAAGCTTTCATAATCTAGATGCATGTTAATAGTAATTTTGTTTCCTCATTTACATTTTTTTCTTGTCAGTAAATAGGGTGGCTGGTGGAAAAAAAAAACAATTCTGAGAATAGATAAAAAAATTGGAGTCTTTTTATCCACACTAGACTTTAAAAATTAGATAAGCACTTTGCATGATATGAGCATTGAATAGGATCCAAAAAAAGGTAAGCGGAGAAATTTCTCATTTGTAGATGGGTGTCAGAATTTAAGAAGTAATGAAATATCTCATTCAGGAATGGAATATCTGAAAACAGACAATAGTTGCTAAATCATCTGCTTGATGAATACAAAAAAAGTTGAGTAGAAAAAAAAATTTTTTAATGACAATAGGGCTAAGTCTGTAGGTGGTCCTAAAGCTCAGAATGAGGAAGTTGAATCTGATGCAAAAAAAAAAGAAAAGGAAACAATGAAGTTTAAATGAATGACATTTAAACATCTACTCCATGAAAAAAGACTTAGAACCAATTTTAAAGTCAATTAATGGCACCCATTTGAAATAATAACCCAAGATATTCCAAATCAATAGAGTTGTTAAAATATAGAATAAAACACTGTCTATCATCACCTTCCAAAAGTGTTTGTGGAAGCTTCACACATGCACCAGGACCAATATCTAGCAAGTTATCTGGCATTTCCTTCAAGCTTATAACTTTTTAAAAGCATTATTGATATACAAAAATCATTGTTTAAATAACAAGAAAATCTATGATGCATATGTCTGACTATATGGAATATTATATATATGTATGTATTAATAATTACTGAGATAGCAGAGATATGAAAGAAGTTTTCAATTGGTACTGCAGTGGTAAAGAAAGTGTTGTGTTGTCAACCTTCTCAGCTAGTCTCTTACCACACAGTTGCAAGAAGGCTGCAAAATACATTTTGTAACAATACTGAGTTTTCCCATTTGGTAAACTATTTGGCCTAAATCAACCTCGCACTGTGGAAAAAAAAGAAAATGGAAGGAAGGGAGGGAGGGAAGGAGGAAGGGGGAGAGAGAGGGACATATTATATAATAGAGAGGCAGACAGGCAAGAAAGAAAGAATGGAAAAGGAATAAGAGAAGTATGACAGGGCAACAAATATTGTCTGCTAGGAACTTTCACATCGCAAACTTATTTAATCAACACAGAAACCGTGCTCTGTGACTACTGTTAACTTCATTTTCTGGATGAGAAAATCAAGGCTCAAGAGGTATAGCTCTTTTTTCATAACTAACAAATGATGGATCCATATTTTCAGCCTAAAACAGTGGGCCCACACTCCCTCCTTAACTGTAGGCTCTAACTTGGGCTCTCCCAAACGCTTCTGCCTTAATGCTGTGAGGACCATGGAGGTGCTCGCGCCCCAGTCTGGAGAACCTGCTGCAGGGAGCATGGCTGACTTACAGCCTCCCTGTGCCACACCTTTGGATGCACAGCAGCTTTCACACCATACCTCCCCTGGCACTCCCAACCCATGACTGAGCACAGTGGGACATGAACCAGGCAATTCCTGCCAAAAGGGGATTCCTCTAACAGGCACCTTTGGCATAGGGACTCCCCATTGGCCTGGCTGAAACTTTCTCAGGGGTCTGTGGCTCCTACCTAATCCTTCCTTCTCTCTTTTCGCAGGTGGCAGACCTACACTGCAGTCTAATGACTTGCTCTGTCTTCTTCTGCACCTGCACCTTTTCTTTCACAGGTGTTTACTTAATAGCCCTGTGCAATCTAATCCCATCTGGTGTTTACTCCTCACAGGGCCTGAACTGACACAAATGCACATTCACATGCACAGTAATGCGCTGGGTAGATCCAGACTTTTACAATCAGGCTGCAGCCTACATAATACAAGCTATAGATTTATGTACAATTCTCAGCGTGCTCACTGTCACATCCAGGAAAACCATAGTAGACCACAAAACTCTCGGCCAACATCAGAAGATGGCGTGCTCCCCACTGCGAAACCGTAATTTCAAGTAGAATTGAAGGCACACAGGACTTTCTTTGGGTGAGTTAGGGCCAGGAAGAGACAAAAACAACGGGGGTCACTCAAGTTGTCCAGTTCAGGGATTTGGAATCAGAATAAGCTGCTTAAGAGGCTGTTCCAAAAAGCTATCCCCCTTTAGAGTATCACTGTCACTCCAAAAGTTCTTTAAAAGATCCTGGGATTTTTTTCCATGCTTCTGAGAAGGAAGAGGCATTGTCATAGACATATAAACAAACACCAGCCAACTTCAGAGCACAAACCCCCTCTTATACCTTCCCTTCAGTGGCTGCAGATTTCTTCTGTTAGCATCAATATCTAATTCACAAATTCTCACATCTTAAAGAATCAAATGTATTATACATTCGGGAAAGGAAAGGAAAGTGAGTCACTGTACTCTAATGATAATTACCGGGGAGTTCACGGTTTTTACAACACTTATCATGGGTTATATAAGATCAATATAAGTAACATTTCAGGCATGAGAATAAAATAAATGCATTACAATGGAATGTCCATACTTCTATATCATAATGTTAATGAATCAAATATTATATACAGTAAACACAGAAAGCCATTGATTAGAATTTAGAAACTTTTTCCTTTTTCTTTTTTTAGACAAATCAAATATACTGACCAAATCTTTATGGGGGTTTGGTCAGATTATTATATACCTCAGTGGTTACCACCTCCTAATGTAGGGTCTCCACCTCCACGGAAAAATTTCCTCTACTTTTCTCCCAAAATGTAGCCCTTCCATGAAAGGCTGTCGTTTGGCGTCAGGTGATAACGCGCAACAAAAAAGGTGATACAGAGTGTGACAAGGACAGGGGTCATCCTTCTTTGGAAACCAGTTTAACACTTTGAAGGCTGGTGATAAGGACATATTGTACTCGGGGCCACAGAAAAGAAAGTATGGAAACAACAAAATCTGTATATATGCAAAATTTCTTTGTGAAATAGGCAGAGGATAGGCACCTCACTTAAGAAATTAGAAAATTTATGCAATGCCCACTAGATGTCCTGTTCCAAATTACATAGCAAATAAAAAGAATTTGAAGACATAATCAAGCTCTTCATTCTGAATTCCACTGTTTTTATTTGATGATAATAGCTTTAAATCCTACATGTCAAAGATAATACAGTTAAATTACTAACTCAAATCTGGAATATAAGCAATTTCTTGGAATTTATTGGGCATTTTATGCTATAAATAAAATTTGATGGTAAATATTATAGTATAGCAAAATAATTCCATCATATAAAAGATGAAAATATGATATTATAAAATATGGAGTGGAGCTATTGTCCTCTTAACATTTTTACAAACTGCATTTAGGCCAAAACATTAAATGTCAACAATCATCCTTTTGCAATAGTAACTATGGATTATCTTTTTTAAAATAATAAGTTTTTAAAAGTAAAAACACAGAAATGAATTTTGTGTAACTGAAATTACTTCACTGTTGAAGCTCTTGAAATGAATCCCCAACGACTGATGTAGAAGTAATTCTTACATTCACCTTGGCATTTTCCATTTATTGCCTCGAGCTTTAAATGGCAAAGCATTATTTGTATTATAATAATAACACTGAGCTACAGAAACATTAATGTATGGATATGGTTTACAACAGCTATGGCTTACTATAAGAAAACTTAATATATAAAAATGTTATTTATAAACAATTGAGACTGTTTATTAATATTGCCAAAGAATTCTTTGCCTTCATAAATGATTTACTACAGAGTATTTTAGATTGTATTATGTAACCTATTTAATAGTAAGCATTAAATGAGTGAATGATGATCTCTGAGATACTGTCATCTAGAGAATTAAACAATAGTGTTGCTTAAGAAGTGTCACAGTGCAACACAAATGGGGCATTCCTTTTTAGCGAGGTCTCCAGGTAGAAAAGCCTTTATCTACCAAATGGCTGTAGAAATCTTCTCATAAACATAGCACACAGAGCGAGTAGATTCACAAGAAAGAGAGAATGATATACTACTATATAGCCATTAAAAAATCAAGTTGTAGAAGAATATTAAATGACACAAAATCTTTTACCAGCAGTGAGTGAAAAAATAGATCACAAAAGAATAGTTAGAACATAATCTGTATTTTTTCAAGTTATACAAACAAGCACATACATAAAATTGTAAAATTCCAGAGGATAATCTGGGGTAATGTCCATTCCTGCCATGACCCAAAGGCACCCTCAAATCCCGTGTGTGGTCATATGATCATTCTTAGTTAATCCTTTTATTGTTTATTCATTCATCAAACACTTATCATGCACCTGACTATAGGCTAGGCAGCATTATACATCTTGGAACAGAGCTATAAACAAAACAGATGTACTGCTGTGTTTGTGAAGCTTACATTCTAATGTGGCTGAGGGAGGTAGACAACAAACAGATAAGTAGGACATGTCCAGATGGCATCAAGTGTGTATGCTTATGTAGGGCAAGGAGACCATGAGGGATGGGGAGCTGCTTGAGAGAGAGGTCAGGTGAGACCTTTATGATGAAGTGACACTGAAGCAAAATCCTGAAGGAATTTAGAGAAGAAGCCATGCAGGTGTCTCAGAAAAGAGCTTTCCAGGCTGAGAAAAGCAATTGCAAAGGCCCAGAGGCTGAAGCAGAACATATGTGTTCAAAGAGCAGCAAGGGGCTGGGGGTGCTGGAGCAGAGTGAGCAGGGACAGAGTCGTGAGAAATGGGATGTGGGAGGGGACCAGGACGGGGATGAGGGTGCCTTTGGGTCATGGCAGGAAAGGCTTTGAATTTTATTCTTTGTCCAAAGGAAGCTGTTGGCAAGCTTTGAGCAGAGATGTGACATAAGCTTACTTCCATTTTAAATGGATTACTCTGGTGACTGTGTGGAGAATAGACACTCCAGGGCAGAAGCGCTGACCTGCTAGGAACTGCTGCAGTAGTCTCGCTAGGATGGCTTGAAGTACAGCAAGAATGGTGGAGGTGATGGAGAGGTCAAGGATATTGTAAGTACAGCCAACAGTATTCACTGATGCATTGGATTTGGTGTGTGTGAGAGAGGAGTCAAGGAATATTCTGATATCAGTTTATGAAGCATAGAGTCTAAGAACCCTCTTCTGTGCATTATTGTATAAGAACACCCAGAATGGATGAACCCTACATAACAACTATATCCTACCTCATACAGAATTATTTTTTAACAAACCGTATTTCTGTCTGGCTGGGCTACATGTTACAATTTCAAAATGAGTCCTAATTTAATTTTTTTAAAAAAACTTGATGTGCATACAGCTTTTCATATCTACTGAATTTAAGTAATATGTGCCTGTTAAGTAATTATTACATAGAGTCTGAAAATAATCTCTTCTGATGCATCTGCAGATTTAAGGGGTAGGTCTAGGGGAGCAGTGTAAATAAAACAAGAGCAGAATTGAGTCTATCATAGCAGCAGAGCCCTCTTTCAAAAGAAGCCTTGATTGTTGTGGTTTCCTCCCAACATGTTATTTAATACAAAGAATAGGATCAACCTTTTTTCTCAACAACTCATTATATTCTGGACAGAGTTCTCCCATGGTATAATTTGAGCTAACACTGGTTTGACTAAAGACTGAGGAGAAATATTAAAATAAATATTA
>NW_012139413.1:11239172-11271564 GCF_000956105.1 Propithecus coquereli
TAGAGTAGGTGGCATTTCCAAACAGTGAGAAAAGGGGACTTTCTAATAAATGGCTAAATATTTAGAGAAAAAAAAAATAAGGTTTCATACCTGCCTCATGACACATGTAAAAATAACCTTGAGATAAATTAAAATTAAAAATGTTAAATGTCTTAGGAAAAAAGTAAAAAGTGAGCAGCTTTAAATTTTATGAAACAGATTTGAACATGAATCTTGGGAAGACTAAATATCAAAAGCAAAATATACAAGAGTTACAGAAAGTTTTGACAGCAAAAAAGACCTAGAGAAAAAACAATTATAACAATGGAACTATGAAAGAGAATACATAGACTGTATTAAGTTGATAAATCATCACCAAAAAACTCCAGGGAGAAGGGAAGATGTTGTTTGGAGTTGCTACACACAGAGTCATTGAGACAGAAATGGCGGCTGGACATATGGTTATAGATTTTCTCCATCCTCTTTTCTGCATCACTTCATTCCAGCTTAGGAATTTTCTCTCAGTCCTCCTTTACCAATTTTCCACTTGTTAAAATTAAAATCTTACCTCCTTTATGAAGTCTTTCTAAACTTTTAAGAAAGGTATTTTCAAATAAACTAAGAAAATTAAAACTTCCTCAATACTCTGAAAGAAACAATTTTAAACAAAATTTGAAATGAGCATTTTATATAAGGCAAGACCAAATCCCATATTTAAAAAGAAAAAAAATCTCCATTCCAAAGTCCTACTAAAAACATTTCCAAAACAATCAAGGACCGATTTGTATAAATCCTGTGTCACTCTTTAATTTCTCTGGCATAATCGTGTGCTCCTCTGGGGCTGGAGCCACATATGCTTTGTTCCTTCTGTATAAAAATATGTCTATAGAAAGTCAGGAAAAAAAGCACTATTTCTTTTCTATAATGACTAAACTGAGTGGGAAAGAAGGCAAATATTGGCTAATACACTCAACATGGCATCTTTACTTTAATTGTTTGTATATTTAAAGAAAAATATTTACTCATTAATTACTAGACAATGGTCCCCATTCTCTTATTCACCTTATTAGGTAGAATGAGTATCTAGACTACTGGTTCTCACTTCTGCTTGGGGTTGGAGGAAGGGGAAAGGAACTGATTATTAGAATCTTCCCCGGGGTGTAATTTGAACCCCCTCCCCCAACAGATAAACCAAATGCCAAGACCCCGTCTCTTTATCCCTTTACCCCCTCCTTGAGAACCACTAGTTTACACATTATTTTTTCTAGTAAGAAATAAATTCTATCCTTTTCTTTCAGGCATCCTACACTGAAGAAGGAAAATATCGTTATTTTTAGTCAGGTACAACTATGTAAAACCTAACCTAATGTGTAACATCAATAAAGCTAGGCTGGATCAGATGAAATATTTACCTGGTATTACATATTGGTTCTCCCAAAAGGCCACCAGAAAACCTGTTGATTAAAGAATACTAAGTTTATTAGATCGACTTTAGTCATACCACCTTGACAGAGTCTTAATAGTGTTTCAGGAAGAGGTGGTCTGGGAAGGATATTTATAGATCTTAGGGTCTGGGTTTAAGTAATTTAAGGCAAGTCAAGTTTTCAAGGCACAAAACAGACAGGGACTAGGAAAAATTTGTGACATAATAGTTTCAGATTGGTAGACACATGAAGCGAGCGTCTTAAAGAGAGTCTTGACAAGTAAGCTGTTGCTTGATAAGCAAGCTGCTTGCTCAGTGTGCAGTCTACAGTCCAGATAGGAGAGCTGTTTGCCCAGATGAGCAAATTATTTTCCTGAACAAATTAGTTTTCAGAAATTTCCTGAAGTAAACAGTAAGGTTCACTGTCTTATCTTCCTGAGCAAGAATTTCCTGGAACAGTCAGGTCTTGCTGACACAGGTGACCTCGGTTATCATTCTGAGAATTGTTATGTGGATACAGGTGGTCTCATTCTCACTGAAAAGGTCAGCAGCTGATTATAAGTTCAAGTCATAATAAATAAGGATAGTAAAAGTTCAATAGGGATAAAAACAAACCAAAAGAATAGTTATAGCTGTGAGCAAAAAAAAAAAAAAAAAATGAGTCACCATATCAGTCGTTGGGAAGACAGGAAAAGATAAGAAAGTAAAATGAGAAATCATATTGAAATAAGTCATCAGATACCAGGAAAATTGAGAAGTGTCCAAATTCTGCTTATACATCATGCTAACTCAATGCAATAGGTATGGGCCTGACTACTAACGAGGGCCAGACAGTCTAGAGAGGTCAAGTATACCCTTGCACTTCAATTTATTCCCTAGCCATGGTAAGACCAAGACCAGAAGGTAGAATCTCTAGGAAGGTGGTTAAAAAGATTATCAATCTCAATCTTAGGGAGGGCAGGGAGGAGGAGAGGACTGAGGAAGGGCTGAAAAGGAAGGTGAGT
Organism: Propithecus coquereli; assembly: GCF_000956105.1. Taxonomy (NCBI): domain Eukaryota; kingdom Metazoa; phylum Chordata; class Mammalia; order Primates; family Indriidae; genus Propithecus; species Propithecus coquereli. The sequence continues at coordinate 11,241,579 of NW_012139413.1, forward strand.
TTTTGCTTGGTTAACTGTTTCAGGCCTATATATGCACAAGAATGTGCCTCTCCAAATCAACAGAAACCACTGAAAAGTGTTGTCACCCATGGCAAGAGCTTCATGGCATGAAGAAAGATAGGATAAGAGATTCAAGTTATAATCCTTTCTCTGACCCTGTAATGCTCGACCATGCACTATTCCACATGTGGAAAGGTATTTTAGCTCAAAGATCTCTACCAAAGAATCTTGTCAGTTTTCTGCTTATGCTTATGGTATTCCTCTTCCACCTCCTCCACTCAATCCCCCGCTCAACACACACACATACACACACACAGTTTTTACTGAGGATTTACTTAATAAAAAAATCATTTATAAACTTTGAAGTAGCTAAGGACAATATGGCAGCACAGCTACCTATTTCTAAAAATGTCCTCACCAAACCATAAGATAAACCAAGAAGATAAAGGTAAATTATACACAAAAACTACAGCCTCAGCATAACTGCAAAATAGAAAATGCCAAAACTACAAAATAGCTGTGAGTAAAAGGAGAAAAATCACCAAATCCCACCATAAGATCTCCCAGTTTGCTTCCCTGCCCCTGCTCCACCATAAGCCTTTATGTTTAGCAAAGGCAAACAAAGAAAGCACTGGGTGTGATGGTTAATGTCATGTGTCATCTTGACTGGGCTAATGGATGCCCAGATAGCTGATAAGACATTTCTGGCTGTCTATGAGTGTACTTCCAGAAGAGCTTAGCATTCGAATCAGTAGATTGAATAAAGAAGAGCTGCCTTTACCAATGTGGGTGGCCATCATCCAATCAGTTGTGGGCTAGATAGAATGAAAAGGTATAGGAAGGGTGAATTCTCTCTCTTTTCTTGTGCTGGGACATCCATCTTCTCTTACGAGCTCCATCTTCTTCTACCCTCAGACACTGTAGGCCTTCAAACTCAGGGCCATACACCAGAGTCCCATGCCAGTTCTCGGGCCTTTTTACTTGACTGGGAGTTACACCATCAACTACCCTGGTTCTCAGGCCTGTGGACATGGACTGAATTACATCCCTGGCTTTCCTGGTTCTCCAACTTGCAGGCTATAGATTATGGGACTTAGCGGCCTTCATAATCATGTGAGCCAATTCTATACCAAATATCTATATCTGTCTATCTAGCTATAGACACACACACACACACACATATATATATATATATATATATATATATATATATATATATATTCCTGTTTCTCTGGAGTACCCTCTACCCTGACAAATATAATAGGGAAGAGATAGAAGAGGGAAGTTAACAAAGGGACTAAAGATGATTTTGAACAACCATTAAAAATTATAAATCCACACAGTATTTCTGCAAATACTGAAAAAGTGTCTGGGAAGATCAGAGCATGAACTACAAAAAAGCAATTTCGAAATATGTGTGATTTAAAGGTGTAGGTGCCATTTAAAGGAGCAGGCATGGTTTAAAGAACAGACAGTTAAAGTGATCTCAGGAGTTACTCTTCAAAATATATAACTTAGGGAATAGGAAAGAACAAAAAAAAAGCAAGAAGCACCTTTGGTAATTGGGTAATGTGACAGTTAGTTTTATAAGTCAACTTGGCTCGGCCACAATGCCTAGATATTTGGTCAAACACTATTCTAGATGTTTCTGTGAAGATGTCTTTTGGATGAGATTAACATTTAAATCAGTGGACTTTGAGGAAAGCAGATCACCCTCCATAACGGGAGTGGACTTCATCCAGTCAGTTGAAGGCCAAGTCCTTAACAGAACAAAGAATAACATCCGTTGGACAAGAAGGAATTCTGCCAGCAGGCTGCCTTTGAGCTTGAACTGCATTTCTTCCCTGAGCCCCCAGCCTGTCCATCAGATTTTGGACTCACCAAGCCTCCACGATTTTGCATGAGCCAAGTCCTTAAAATAAATCTGTCATCTATCTATCTACACAGTGTTAATCTGTTTCTCTGGAGAACCCTGACTAATACAGATTGTGAAAAGAAAAAGAAAAAGGGGAAAAGTTTAGGGTCCTGCAAGCAAAAAAAAGAAAACACTGTAAGATGGGAAGACTCACACGCCTTTGTCCACCATTGAAATAAGCAAACAAATGCACAGAAAATCTCACTAAAGTATCTAGACCATGCTATCTTAACAGAAAAGGGTACCACTAAACTAAAAATCCTGTTTTAAAAAAAACCAATACCATAAAAATGAACAATAAAAAAATAAAATCCATAAAGAGCTATAGCAGAAGATAATTCTTTTTTAATTCACACATATCAACAGAACAAAATTTGCCCCCCAAAACAACCATGAAGCAGAATAAAACTGTAGCCAATAATCTAAAATGAGTTAAACATGATCAAACAAACATTTGAGGTTATGAAAAACCACCTTAAATCAGAAATTCAAAACTGATAAAGAAATGAACCAAAAAGAAAAAGTAGGCACAATGTACTTAATAAAGCATGTATGAAAATGGAGTGGAGTAACAGAGGAAGGAAGAAGGGTAGAGAAAGCTTCCCAAAAGAGGAAAAAGAGGCTGGGGACAATGGCACATGCCTGTAATCCCAGCACTTTCAGAGGCAGAGGCAGGAGGATTGCCGAGGCCAGGAGTTCAAGACCAGCCTGGGTAACATGGCAAGACTACATTTCCACCAAAAAAAAAAAAAAATAGCTGGATGTGGTGGTGTGTGTCTGCAGTCCCAGCTGAGGTGCAAGGATGGCTTGAGCCCAGGAGTTTAGGGCTATAGTGAGCTATGATTATGCCCCTACACTCCAGCCTGGGCAACAGAGTGAGACCCTATCTCAAAAAGGAAAAAGAAGAGGAAAAAGAGGTTGAGTATTAAAAAACCTAGGGCTTAGAATGCAGAGAATGGTTGCCCTGGACAGTTCTAGCAGAGCATCGTAAATTCAAATCCTGCAGATGCCAGGCCAGAAATCTAAATGTAGTCCCAGTGAACAACAACAGGATATGAGGGTATTTGAGCAGTAGATCATACATGCCTATTTAAAGGTATTCAAATATTTACTTTTTAAAGCAAGAAGTCACCTGGATTTAGTCCATAACTCACTAGATTTCAATCTATGGTAGGCTTCAGAGTTTAAAACAGAAGGTAAAAAGCATTTTGAGATATCTGTCTAGCCCAGCATCAGGTGAAAAAGTACATCAGGATTTAAGGCAGAAACCCAGTTGAGAACTAAAGAGCAGATACTTGATGTGATTTGGAAATAAGACCTAGAATATTTTGAAATATGACTTTTTCCATTAAATTACAAGTCTAAGAGAAGGAGGGAATGCAGAGAGTGACTACGAGACTTACGGCAAACGTCTCACCTCGAAACTTAACACATCATTTTGTGTGCTGTATTTTATGTGTAAGCATGTCCCAAGATTCCCTCTGCCCCACAGATACCATGGAATTGCTTTTGGTCCCAGAGGGGAGAGAGATTCTTACACTCGAAAGTAAACAAATTTCAAAAAGCTGGAATATTCATTTCAGGAGTGATTTGAATACCAGGGTTGAAAGTAAAGTAACAGAAAAAGAGGAGGAGTAACAGAAAATGAGGTCGAATATTTTTTTAAGACATTCAAATACACACATTGAAAATAAGGTCATTGCTATAAACAAGGTAAAAATATACATCTAAAATAGATAAACATTTGTAATGAAGGGGAGTCACTGTATGCTATCCGTAAAACAAATAAAATTTGATATTGAGTATCTACAGAGACTCAAGGTTTGTTTCAGAGAATAAAGCATTAAAGGTTCTTTTGTTAGTTGGGATTTTACTAAATATGTGATTTGGGGACTGCTTTCTCTTCAGTCAGGCTCTATAATCTCTCCCTCAGGAATGACTCCTGTAGCAATGGCCAAAAGAAGCAGCCCCAAACACTCATCATTTTTTATAATAAAAGTATTTTGCAGCAAGAAATAAAATTATTCTTTTATATTAAAATACCACAAAAGGTTTTATAAACTCAAATATCAAAGGGCATAAGAACTCAGAAATAGAAAATTTATGTCAATGTAAAATTTCACAGCTTATTTCAACTGTTGAAGTCTAATAACACTCCAAAAAAAGGAAATAAAGGAAAAAAAGTAAGTTTCCATGTATTATAAATCATTGAATATAATGGCACATTTTTTTGCAAAGGTCTTCCATTCTGCCCTTCTCATAAGGATTTGTATATTATACTTTCATAATCTTTAAAGTCAGATCATGAAAACAAGAGTTCCTATCTGTGAAAAACCATTTCCTGACCACCTCATTCTGCTCTAACTTTTGTTTGTTTTCTATGAAATATCATTTGAGAAAAATTAAACATCTTCACAGGGGAGAAGGTCAGGCTGCACAGCCTATTTATTATGAGAGACGCTGGTGTGTTACAAGAACTGGCATAATGACACCCTACTTCATAATGACTATTCCCAGGTATCGAAATTACAGGCATCTTTTAAAACCAGGCAGAATTCTGACCAACTCGGCTGTGTCTATTTTCCATCTTTCAAGCTTGATAGTTATTCCTTTCATAAGGATAATGAGTGCCACGCTGGATTGCACAACCCAGCTACATCTGTTCTCCCTTGTTTTCTAGATATTACATTCATTGTATTTCACAGCATGAGCCCCCAATCAAGATCCTGAATATTGCTTCATGACAAATGTCACAGACAAAAAAATGGTTCAGTGCCAAAGTCATTATCACAGCTCCAGCCCATCTTCTTGAACAATGCCTCTCATTGCTCGCATTTTTCCTTAGACAAGGGTACCATAGAAACCGCCTTTTCAAACTAAGAAGCTTTGCCCGATATTTGCGTGAATATGTCAATTGTGAATGGGCTGATAGGCCTTTCCTGTGCACTTCACTATTTGGATTCATTCTGTTATTCTACTTGTCATCCCTCAGTGCTCACCATCTCGTAGTATTTCGCCCTTCGTGATAGGAAAGCATGCGATAGAGGATGTGTGACACGGGACTGCATGGCCCTGCCCCAGCACTCTCTGATGAAGCCAAGTCTAGGAGGTTCACAGCACCAGCCAGAAAACAGATATTTGAGGCAGCCTAAAACCTCAACTAACCAAAGTGCCCAGGATATGATGCATTCTAAAATCACAGACTTAGAAATCGTCCAGGGACCTTAGAGTTCATCTGATCAAACCCCTTATATTAGACATAAGCATGTCAAGGCCCCGACATGTTAAATGAATTATACATGCCCACATGGCCACTTGGTGACAGAGCAGACTTGAAACCAGAACTCCTGGCTTTCTGACAGGTTCTCTATAATGCCACTCATGTTTTGTTACTTAGACTAAATGTAAGTTTATAGAACGTCTAATAGCCAGACTTTTTTCTGTTATTTTAGACTTTCAAAAATCTTATTTCTAAAAATATGAATGCAATTTTTATCCTTGTACATTATATGTATTAAAAATGACTGAACTTTTCATTAATGATTGATCTCCCTAAAAGTTGGCATTTTGCAGCTGAGTGATCATTTAGAATGAAGTAAATGGCTGACCGGGCGCAGTGGTTCAACGGCTGTAATCCTAACACTTTGGGAGGCCATGGCGGGAAGATCACTCGAGGTCAGGTATTTGAGACCAGTCTGAGCAAGAGCGAGACCCATCTCCCCCAAAAATAGAAAAACTAGCTGGGCATGGTGGCATGCACCTGTAATCCCAGCTACCTGGAAGGCTGAGGCAGAAGGATTGCTTGAGCCCAGGAGTCTGAGGTTGCTGTGAGCTAGGCTGACGCCACGGCACTGTAGCCTGGGCAATAGAGTGAGACTCTGCCTTAAATAAATAAATAAACAGAAATAAATAAATAAATAAATGGAAATGTAAAAATTGTAGGTGACTAGATGAAATCAATATTGACCTGAATCAAATTATCACTTTAAATATATACTGATTGTTCTCTTGTGGTTTTTCTTCTTTCTCCTAAGGTTAAGGACAAAAATAATGTGAATTAGCTAATGGTTTCACATAATTATGGCTTTTCTGCATGATTTATCTTGGGGACTTAAAAAATAGGACACATCATGATATAATACAAACATTAGCCCAATTTTCCAACTCCAAACAATTTTTCCATAAATTTCAACAGAATCCATATTCAATTTAATTTTGCAAGTATTTTTCAGTTCTTGCGACACATGTTTTGATAGAGGGAAAAGAGAAAGATCAAAGTAATCCAAGATACAAGTGTTCTCTTCTATGTTCTTTCCTTTCCTTTTTTCTCTACTAACACAAAACCTCTAAATTGTACTATTGTTTTCTAGTCATTACCTTTAAATTGTAAAATACTTTCCTCTTCTTGACAAAAACCTTAACATGTTTCTCAACTCTGAAAATTTCCCCTTTTTAAAAATATCAACCTCTTTCATTTTACCTAATTTCTTCTTATTGAAATACCATCCTGAGTAGTTCTTTCAATAATGGCCCTTGATAGCAAATGCACTTCTTAGTGCTTATAGGTCTGTAAGTGTCTTTATTTCTCCCTCTCTTGAATGACGGCGTAGTTAGGTATTGAATCCTAGACTGATGTTTATATTCCCCTCCAATCCATGAAGATTTTACTCCATTGTTCTCTGGCATCTTTTGTTGTTGTAGCTGATTAGTTTTCATTTTTTGAGGTAATCTGTTTTTCTCACTGACAGCTGTTAAGATTTTGAATTTATCCACGTCTGCAGTTTCATTATGATGCCCATAGTTTTAGCTTAATTTTTGTTTATTTTGCTCAGATCTTGAAATGCACTTTTATCTGAGGATGCAGGCCTTTTTTAGTACTAAATTGTCAGACCTTTTCTTTTCACATTTTTTCGACTATTCCCTCTAGTCTCTTATTCTAGAAAGTCTATGAAACATATATTGAAGCCTCTCAATCATGCTTCCATATCCATTATCTGCTCTTTCATATTTTTTAAGTCTTTTTATATCACTGTGCTATGTTCTGGGAACATTCCTCAAAACCATCTTCTAATTAGCCAATTATCTTTTCAACTGTATCCAGTCTTGAGTTCAGACTAAATGTTGAGTTTCTTTTTAATTTCAATAACTAATTCTTTCATTTCTGAAATTTCAAAGTGGTTCTTTTTCATATCTACATGATCTTCCTTCATTTCTGCCCAATTATGTTCACTATTTCTCTTCTTTATTTTTAGATGTTATCTTTTCTTTTATATCAATAGAGATCCTAAATAAACTGAATTTTTTTCAGATAATAGCATTATTTTTTTAATAAATGGGGTGAATTTATCTTCTAATTAATGATTTTCTTGGCCATCTTAACATTTGTTTTCTGTGAGTGAGTTAAAATTTTGGTTGGGAGACTTATCTTGAATGTCAGTATTTTTCCTCTCGTTGTGTTTACATACCTCTGACTAGATGTTTTGTTATTACTTCTACCAGTTCTAACCCTCCAAAGGACTCAACCTATGAATATAAGAGGGCTACCACTGACAGGGTCATTGAGCAAGTAGGTGGCTTATCTCAAATCCTGGTCACTAGGCTGTGTCAGGGATATTTTGCTCCCCTAAGCACATGAGTTTATAACCTATTGCAGACATTTTTACCCTAACAGAATTGAACACCTAACTAACTCTCCCTGCCTCTGGCCCTGGAGTCCAGAGCTATTCTCTTGTTCATAATTCTTCATTTCTTGCCAAGGTGGTGTTGATTTTAACATGGCTATTATAATAATAATAATTTCCACCTACCAAATATTTCCACTTTTCCTTCCAGGCACTTGGTAGGATTTTACTTCTCGACCTTTGACACAGCCTTGTGATTTGCTTTGGTGAATGAAACATGAGCAGATGTGGCATGTGTCTCCTCTGGGTAGAAGCTATAAAGAGAGCTAGTGCATGATTCATCATGCCCTCTCTCCCTCTGCCATAGCAACTAGCAATGCCCCAAGTGGTAGTCCTGCCATCCACCTGGATGTCAAAGTGATGATATCACGGAGCAAAGCCCCGAGTCAGTGCACAATGGGAACATAGAGTGAACAAGAAATAAACTTTTCTGTTTTAAACCACTGATATTTTGGTGTTGTTTCCTACTGTAGCCTAACTTATACCATAAAGACAGATATATTTGTGTCTTTTTATTTTTTTTCTTTTTAAATTTTTATATGTTATTGCTATGTGTTTGCAGTAGAGAGAAGCTTCAAAGCATGAATTTACAGTGCAATTTTGCTCTAAATCCAATCCACGTCTCCCAGGAACATTAAGTATTGTGATATAAGCAAAATAAATATGCGTGAAACACTAAGCAAACAATGCAAGGATGTGTTTACGTGTCAAAGTGTATGGTTTCAGTAATAAGTACGATAAACTGGTAAATTGAATATAGTCAAATTCTCCCTCACTTGTTTAAATTCTAAATATATTTCTTATACATCAATTCCTTTTCTTCTTTGTAAAACCCCACTGTTAATAAATTTATCACTTTTGTTATTACTCAAGAAATTCCACTGTGTGTTTTTAAAAAGACTCTGGTCAGGAACTTTGCAAATAGGCAAATTTCCCTCTTTTCCTTTCTTTGTTTCTTTGTTCCTTTTTTCCTTTGTTTCCTTGTTTCTTTGTTCTTTACTGTGTCTGCGCACCCTTTCTTCCGCCTTCAGAATCTCTTTGCTTTCTGCTTGTTCAGTTCTCACGCAGTAAAAACGCTTTCTCTCAGGTCAGAATCTACTGTCAATCATGTGTGTCATAATCTCAACAAGTGCATGTCAACTGTTCCATTTATAGGGGTTAATTTATTTTAATCATTCATTTATTCATTCTTTCAACGAATATTATTGAACATCTACTATAGCAAGCATTATTACATTAGAGACAAAATATGAAAATAATATGGTTTTCTGATTGTGAAGAGTTAAAAATCTGGAAAGGTTAAGGATAAATAATGAGATAAATAATAATACAAATAGTAAAAACATTCCCTGTGAGTACAGGGGAAGTGAAGTTACTCATCTGGGCTTTCATCGTAGAATGAAAGGCTTTGTCTCCTGTTTGAGCAATGCCACACCATAGGATCAAGCAAGAAAGAAATTTTGGAACCAGAGAACCTTCCTAGTGACAAAAATTATGGTTCACAGATGGTGATATATTTTATTTCTTTATAACTTGAGTCTTGCCTATAATTCTTCACCTCAAATTTATAATTGGACAAAACTCTTCCTCCATCCCTGGAAGTGAAAACTGGGTTGAATTTTTCAGTATTTAACTGCCTATTAAACATTTTCCGAGATCAATTATTCTGGAAAGTAGTTTCAGTTCCAAAATGAGCAAACCAAAAGTTGCTTAATCTTGTCGTTGATCTCTCAAGGAAACATTTTTTAGTAGGTACTAATCACATGACCAGTGACAGCCATCTAAGAGATCTAGGAAGCTGTTGCTTTCCACCATGACTCTGAATTAATAAAAATGTCTAACAATTAGGTAGTGCATTACAGTTTTCAGAGTCCTGCACATATTACCTAGTTTTTTTCCTCACATCGACCTTGTGAGGGACTCAGATCAGATCTGAATCTAGGGTCTGCGCTATTTCATCTATACTCTGGGATACACGAAAGAGGTCTGTTCTATTTCAAGTCTTGATAAACAGCAGCATCTGATCTACCAGAATTTCTTTCACATTTGTTGTTTTGATCTTTAAGAACTTTATACAGCCTGAAGGAATGTGTCCTTAAAATACTGTTTGGAAATCAACTGATTATAGAGGAAAATCCCTATTTCCTTTTCTTTTAGCATGGCACATAACAAATAATTTCTATATCCACAGGTGTGGAATAGAAAAGGGTCATGATCATTATTCAGCAATAACAATGAGTGGGCGACTGGTACATGCTGTGCCATGGAGAGACCTAACATCATCACGCTCAGTGAGAAGCCAGGCACAGGAGACGACATGTTGTATGATTCCGTTTATACAAAACGTGCAGACGAGGCAAATCCATAGAGGGAGAAAGTAGGTCAGTAGTTGCCTGGAGCTGGGGATGGGAATGGTGATACACTATAAATGGGATTTTATGGGAATCTGGGAACGTTTTAAAGCTAACTTATGGTAATGCTCTGAGGACTCAGCGTAGTGACTAAAAGGCATTAAACTGTGCACCCTAAATGGGTGAATTGGATGATGTGTAAAATGTAATGTTGTTTTTTTAGAAAAAACAGTGACATGTTGCATTAATTTTCTATTATTGTTGTAACAAATTACCACAAATTTAGTTTCAAACAGAAAAAAATGTCAATAAACTGATGAATGGAAAAAAAAAAAAGGGGGTCATGAGGTTGCAGTTGAAGGCAGAGAAGAGGGAAATGGAAATTTCTCATTTGCCCCCTGAAGATAATCCTTCTGTTCTTTTCTTTATCACAAATTTCTTAATTTCCAGTGGTGCAGAGCAATAGATTTTACTGTTTTTTATCTCTGTGTATTATAAACAATATTAGAGTAATAGCCAGAAGCCAAGGACATAATCAACATACTAGTTGTACTGTAATTCTGCTTACAACTAAATTGACAAGAGGGACAAATTGTGAGAGAATTATGCCAAAATCACTCAGAAATTTTGAACTAAAAGGCCCTTGTTCCGTACTTCCATCTACAAATTTAGTATTCCTTTCTCTACCAACTGTCCCTACCCCTTTTCCTAATACAACATTCATCTAAATCCTTTTAGACCATGCACAAAAGTGCATTCTGTATATGAGCATAGCTACAAAACTGTGCACATAGACCTGAGATGAAGGCACATTATCAATTTTAAAAGCACACCCTAAATAATACTTCACATTTTTGTCTTAATTAGTGTCATATTAAGTTTCTTAAATTTAATGTTCCCTGGAGAAAAACATGATTGTTTTCTATTTAATCTCTCACTCTTACATTTCCATGAATCTCCATGTTCTCTTTGGTTCCTCGGGAGAACAAGATAGAATGTCGTATCTCACCCTTGACTAGGAATATCCCATTTTCCATAGGAATGATTCAGAAGGGTTTCTGAGGCAGGATGGCTTTTCTGAAATGTACATCAGAAAAGCCTTACCTTAACTTAATTATGGACTTTTAAAGCAGAAAAAGACCCTAAAAATAATCTAGCCCCAAATTTCCCATAGTGTGGTATGCATTCTGCTAGTAGTACAAATCGCAAACTAAATAAGTGATGATAATACAATCATGAAAACATAATTCCTGGTATGATTTTCACTGGTGGTCCTCAAGTGTATTTCCTTCAATTTGGTATTTATTTACTCATTTGGGGGATTACTTTTATTACAAGTGGTACTGCTTTTGTGTTTGTTATTTTAAGCTTCCGTTTGAAATATGTATTTTTTATGGGTTAGTTAAGACAATGAAATACGGTAGGTAAAAAAAAGTGAATGTGTTCCTAGCATCTCTTGTATTATCCTGGATAGAGCTGGAACCCATTCTACTAAGTGAAGTATCACAAGAATGGAAAAACAAGCACCACATGTACTCAGCATCAAATTGGTATTAACAGATCGACACTTACATGCACATATAGTAGTAACATTCAGCGGGTGTTGGGCGGGGGGAGGAGAAGGGAGGGGATGATTATATTCACACCTAATGGGTGCAGTAGGCACCGTCTGGGGTATGGACACGCTTGAAGCTATGGCTCGGGTGGACGAAGTCAATATATGTAACCTAAACATTTGTACCTCCATAATATGCTGAAATAAAAAAAATTTTAAAAATTGGCGGTTGGTATATAAATGTGTGAAGGCCTTGAAGGAGTTGCATAAGTGACCAAAGTTTGTGAAACAATGATTCTAGGTTGACCTTATTATTGGATATATGAAAACAGGGAGATGACGAGATTTGCCCAAAATCACTTCATCAAACAGCTGCATCCAGATCACCTGTTCCTACCTCTATGTTTGTTCTTATCTACCCCATGGCCTCCTTAATGCTTCCATTCAACAAGTATATTCATTCCCATGTTTAGAGAAGGACAAAGTCAAATCTTGTGAATGAGAAATGCGGCAAAATTAAGTGAACATATTGAAAGTTTCTTCTTTTTCCAAAGTAGCTATCATTCTCATCAGAGGTAAGAAAATTAAGTTGCTGTCCTTCATTCGCCCAAAAATGATTGTTATGCCATTTCTTGTGGGTGCACTGAGCCAGAACTGCAGAGATAATAGGTTATTATAGGAAAATTTGGCTTTGACATTTGTATGATAAATTTGAAGTCAATTAGATGAAAAATACTCCATTAGATAAAGTGAGTGTACCAATTACTGTGAAGATGGCCTACTGCTAATAATATAATTGAAATTTGGAGAGAGGAAGGCTCAACCCTCCAGAAACTGACTACATCAGGGACAATAATACAATTGTGTAAACATGTGTACTTTTAGCCATTTTCAGTTTTTCTCAATTTGCCTAATTGAATTTCATTTTCATATTTATATTAAAATACCACCCTATAGTTAGCTCCGAGATATTGCAGTTTTTTGCCATAAAACGTAAACTATAAAAAAAATGACTACACATCTCTCCATTGTAATGCGAGACATGAAGACATGTAGCATTGGTAGCCCAAACATGATATTTTTTTAGATAAAAAATCAAGCCTGTAGCTAGGTAAGTAATGATTGCTTTTTAGTTCATCCTAGAAGGAAGATATTTTAGACTCACCAACAGGGGAAAAAGAAACTCATCCTCATGGTGTGCTCACTGCAGCTGTGAAGTAGCTGTCAGTGGCCAGCTGCCAAGGTACTTCAATCTCAATCGAACAAAACGGGAACAAGTGCGTTCTAAGAAACAATCCTGCAAAGGGATGATGGCCTAGTATTGAATTCTTTTTCATCTTCAATGATTTTGTGGCCCATATGAATTTAAAATGTAAAATGAAATATTTATCAACAATCAAAAACAGATATGTCCGACTGCTTTATCTGAATTCAATGAGTCTTTCATCTCAGAGAATACAAGGCTGCTTCAGAGGTACATTCACCCTGCTCAGGAAAGCCTCCTTTCAGGGGATACACTATGAAATTTTAACCCTGTCAGTTCAAAGGGACTTCTCTAGGGAACGTAACATTAAATTCAAGTGAGAATTCAAGGTACCCACCATCTTATTTCAGGATTTAAAATTCTTTTTAATCAGTACTATTAAATATAATAATAATAGCTATCATTTTAAGCCCTATTATGTGCCATAGACAGTAATAAATGGTTTGCATCCTTTTACTTATTTCATCTTTACAAAAGCCTTGCAAAGTAGCTGTTAATATTTGCTGTTTCATAAATGGGGGAAATGAGGCTTAAATATGATGAATAAATTATCAGCTACCTAGGGGTAGAAGCTGCATTTGGACTGAGATCTTTCTGTTTCCTAAATACTAATGTCCTTTGACTACCATGAGCTCCCCTTCTATTCTTTCCCCAAATTTCTTCTTTCCTTACTCCCTGCCTGTATACCTAGAAAGGCCTCTCCTTATCACTCTGCACTACTAATAGGGTTCTGTTTACATCTTATTGGTCCTGGCATCTTTTAATAGTAAAAAGGTGAATTTTTGGTCCCAATATCCCAATACCCTTTTCTCCTGTCTTTTTCCCACCCCATGCTGCCCTTTGCCATTTCTAGGTTCTGATGCTTCATATGACACTCTACAATCAACTGCTACCGGGATCTCCTGGTCATGTCCGAGTCATTTCTGCAAAGCTCAGGGGGACCCCCATGGACATCTGGCCCCCAGTAGAGTTCCCAGAGGCCCCTAATCCCTCACTCCTTAACACTGTCTGGATGTATATACTTGAATCATCTAGCTAGTTCTCCCCGCTCACCCCCTCATTAAATTGTCTAGTAACTTCAGTCAAACAAATAAAATCAATTTGACCTAAACTCTAAAAGCCAGCTAAAAATTACAGATATCAAGGCCATCCAGAAAATACTTAGGTGTTCTTTGGGATTGTCGGAGTCTGTCTTATTCCATTTCTTTCAAACGCTTCCCTAAAATCTAAAGAAACAGGGTATAGAAACAAATAATAGAGGAATGTGCTGATTTCATAACATCCTTAGGTTGACGAGGTCTCCAAACTTTCAGATTATCATCCTCCATTCCCCTGCAGTAGCATCCTGTTCTGTGGAGTGTGAGGTGCACGCACACAGACATACAGGCATAGACACACGGTCTGGGTTGGGGACAGGCAGGGTAGAAAATACGCAGGCTTCCATGGCTGAAGTTTTAAAGTTGTTTTCCTCCCTGCAAGGCACAGGTAATGAAAAAATCTATTTTCACTCTCTTTCTACCACTGCCTTTCATAGGTCATTTGAGTATGGGTGCATTGGTCACACAACTTATAGCCATTAAAACAAAGGGATTTGTGTTAAGCTTTGAATTGTTTTTTTAACAGCTGCACTCCATATTCAAGCAAGTATCTTCTTTAATAGACCCTCAATAAGAGTTAAGAAATGTTCCCTGTCTTTGCCAGAAATATATTCTCTGTTGGGCATATTTTCTGGTTTAATCCTTATGACCCCATAGAAGGAGTTGTACTGTCCCTATTGTAAAGCAAGAAACCCAGAACAGAGAATGTCACAATTCAGGTCTATCTGCAAAGCCCATACTCTATTTCACCCCAACCTCCTGCTTCTCAATCCATTTATTTCTTTTGTGACATTGCCCATTCACCAACATATTGTTTTGCCTAGGAGGTGGTGAGGAAATTTTCCTTTTATTTAGTCACATCATTAATGGGTTAGGATAACTTGTGTTATATGTGTCACAGGCAGTTGCCATATAGAATTTCAATTTTTCCAACCAGATGGTGCTATGTGTTTTTAAAACCCAAAGCAAATGTCATAGTGTGCACTGCCAGTGGACTCCTGTTTGTTAGCAACATAAAAAGAAGTCCATTTCCCTCCAAGGATAGCAGCCTCTTCCCCTTTCTTCAGTGGCACACACAAGGTAGCAAAGACTCTGCAGCACTCTTTATGGAAATCATTTATGATTGCACTTGGACCTTCAAGCAGTCAGTTCTGCCCTGGCTCCGCTCACCACCTCCAGGAATCCTGCCAGCCTGATGCACTCACATCAGATGCATTAAGACTTCATTTTTTTATTGTCCTATTGCTATCCTCTCACTATTGCCATAATAAAAAGTTTTATTTTAGAACCAAACAATTATTTGTTAGGATATGTTGAAGCTAGAAAATTGGCTTGTACCTCAAGGAGCAGTGAGAATGCAAGAAAATCTGCTGTCTTGCTGCTCCATTGGTTCCTGGTGGTAGGAAGGAATGGATGCGTTAAAATGCCCTCTAACCAGAGAATTGTTCAAATGGGTTTTGATTAAGCATGGAATCTTTACAGAGTGTCGCTAGAATAATAGGCCTAGTTTTAAGTCAAGGAAGCAGTCAGATAAATTGATACTTAAGACCAAATATTTAAATGCAGAGGCCTGTATTTGTATCTGCTGTGAATTCAGAATGAAAAGGAAGAACGATTCCCCTCGCCACTCACATTTCCTTCTTGAGTTCTATCATATCATTCAATAAGTAATTTATTAAATGCCTTCTATGCACCATATATACTCTGCGTGGTACTAGTGAGTTCCCAGTCCTCTGAAGGAGAAAGGTAAGTAAACAAGTCATTGTAACACAGGGTGATGAATATTCTGGTAGAGGTTTAATTAGGACTTTATTGGATCCCACAGGAGGCACATCTATCCCTAGCTAGGAAGTAGGGGCATAGAAGGTTTTCTCACAGCTCCTTAAGTAAGTCTTGAAAGACATGCAGAAATTAGCTAGCAGAGAGTTCAGGAAAAGGCACAGGCAACGGCACAGAGAAAAGAGTGCGGTGTCTGGGAAACTACGAATATTTCAGGATAACCAACACAGCCGCACAGCGCACCCAGCTATCTGCCATGACATTGTTGACATATTTAAAATCTAGTATATTGCCCCTCTTGAAACCCAAACCTTCATTCTTCTTGAATTTACACCCAGATCCAAAACCTCGGGTTCCCTTTTATTAATAATTTTTCCTTGTGCCTCACCCTTCCATTCAATCACCAAATTCTATTTCTTTCAACTCTGTACCATATTGGTCTTAATCTCCTCCTTTCTGGTCCCATTTGCCAATATACTAGTCCAAGCCCTTTATTTCTTATTCCTAGACTTTGGCAACATCTCTCTTCTCTATCTGTTCCCGCAACACCTTCTGCTCACTGCCATTAGGTTGAATTTGTTGACCTTGATCATGTTGCTCTCTCTCCTCAAAACTATGCCTCTATAGGGGGAAAGCCCATCCTCTTGGCCAAACAGGCAAGTGATCCTTAATCTGGCCCCACCCTGCTTTTCTAATCACAGCTCTCATTATGCATCTAGAGAACCTCCCCCTTCGGTCAAATGGGTCTGCTCATTGATTATATTCCCCTACCCAGGTCTTTTTTTTTTTCTACCATAGCCCCTGTTTTAAATTCCCCAACTGAATCCTGAATATTCTTAAACAACTTCACTCATCTTGTCACTCAGCCTTATCAGACCAGCCATGGTTATTTCCTCATACTAAAAACCAGTAGGATTTGATGTTTTAAGAACACAATTTTAGTAAAGAAAGGAAAATGAATGTTTACTGAGAACCTACTAAATACCAAATTATTTAAAACCTTATGAGTTGTGTTATGTTACAAATAAGGAAACTGAGATCAAAAGAGGCCAAGTAACTTAGCCAAGATTACTCAGCTAATATATTTGAACGCAGGTCAATTTAACTCCAAACTTTTGATCTTTTACCTATGCCATATAGCCATTTCTAAATTAATCATCATTGCCGTCATTATCGTTGTTACCAACAATCTAGCACTTTCTATGTGCCAAACTGTTACAGCAAGTGTTACAGCAGGTGGTTCCAAGGACAAACTGAGTGGCACGCGGATAGTCGGAGAATCAGTTTATTCGCCAGCGGGCTCAGAGGGGTCTCACCACGAAATTTTGAACCCCATCTACCCACTTTTATTAAGTTGGGGTGGTCCGATGGGTGGGGTCTCAGGTGTCTAATGCCTGCCAGGTAATAGGTTAGTTCATGCACCAGGTAATAGGTTTAGTGTTATGCTGATGCGGGTCTTCCGTGAGGGGTGGGGGTCTCAAGTGGCTGATGTGCCACATAAAAGATGGAGGTTTTCCTTATCAAAACTACATATTAATATCTTAACATGATCCAAGAAATGTTTACTGTGAGTTCCAGAAGAAGAGACTAGAGAGAATTAGGAAATAGTAATATTCAAAAGGATACATGTCGGCCAGGCACGGTGGCTCACACCTGTAATCCTAGCTCTCTGGGAGGCCGAGGCGGGCGGATCGTTTGAGCTCAGGAGTTCAAAACCAGCCTGAGCAAGAGCGAGACCCTGTCTCTACTAAAATTAGAAAGAAATTAATTGGACAACTAAAAATATATAGAAAAAATTAGCCGGGCATGGTGGCGCATGCCTGTAGTCCCAGCTACTCGGGAGGCTGAGGCAGGAGGATTGCTTGAGCCCAGGAGTTTGAGGTTTCTGTGAGCTAGGATGACACCATGGCACTCTAGCCCGGGCAACAGAGTGAGACTCTGTCTCAAAAAAAAAAAAAAAAGATACATGTCACAATCCGATCAAGAAATGGTTCGTTCTTGTTGCGTACAATGAGAGAAGACAACAGTTCAAAATGATGATTTTTCTGATTTTCAGTCAGCTCATGAAGCACCCACTTATGGAGCTTCTTCACTTTTCCAATTTGCTTCAAATGCCAAACAACTGTAGAATGATCAATGCTGAGTTCTTCCACAACTTCTCATATAGTTGTGAGAGGATCATCTTCGATGATTGCTTTCAGTTGGTCGTTGTCAACGTCCAATGGCCAGCCACTGAGCTCCTCATCTTCAAGGATCTCGTCTCCTCTGCAAAACTTCTTGAACCACCACTGCACCGCACGTTCACTAGCAGTTCCTGGGACAAATGAGTTGTTGTTGCAAGTTGTCTCTGCTGTTTTATGGCTCATTTTGAACTCTGATAAGAAAATTGCTCGAATTTGCTTTTTATCTAACATCATTTCCATCATCTAAAATAAATATAAAATAAACAGCAAGTAATAAGTCATTATCAAGAAAACGTAAAGTGAGAGATGTGCATTAAAATGATGTATAACATAACCACATTTATTTAAGAACGTTTGGCAATATCAAACAGCAAATTTCAACAGTGCTAAAACCGCAATTACTTTTGCACCAGCCTAACAACTCAGAATACCCTAGAATATTGAAGGATATAGGAAGCATCACAAGTCTAAGCAGACTGAATAAAAATGAATTCACCCCTGGAAAAATGGTAATGAAAACGCAAGACAAAAATCTTAATTTCTCTGTTGTGTGCCTTAGCCTCCAAGTATTCTCTGTTCAAGGGCATATATTCATTCCTGAGAATGACTGCATCCAGTCATTTATGGATAGCTGGGAATTAATTGAGTGCTTTGTTTCTGCCTAGGCCACCTGGATGAGAAGGTTCTGGGGTTTTATCAGAAGGAGGATTATTTTGAAAAAGAACAGTCTCTCAGAAAGAGAGTTTTGAGTGACTTTTGCAGTAAGGGCCTTTGGACATAAAAGAACAGACGCAGTGAGAGCACTTGATGCTGAGAAAGGAGAAGGGAAAGCCAGAGGGCAGAGGAAAACACGGCAAAGAGTATGACACATTATTCTACCTCAAATCTGCCTCCAGGTTGATCCTACCTAGCAGCAAACAGGAATTTTCAGAAAATTATCATAAGCCACACTTAACTCTGAAGGCCCCAACAGTGAATTGGGTGAATCTTACAACAAACTGTACCTGGCAAAATCATAAGCAGTAATATTACACGACAGAGAACACACCTGACAGCCGAGTCTAGCCTTGGTTCCCAAGTGTGCTGACGGTGTAATCTCGGAAATTGTGCTCCATCATCAGCAACTATAAGCAGCTATAATACTACCTGCTCTACTTATCTCATTTATGAGAATGAAATAAGTCAACAAAGGTAAACATCTTATTAGTCTATAACATGTGAAAACACATAAAATATTTTGGTTATTATGTCAAATGAACCATGATATAGCAATGAAGCATCCAATTACATTCTCTGTAACTAAAGACCATCATGAGCCTCATAAGAAAAGCCTTGGTCTTATGTGATATCTCCTCAAAAGTGTTTAGAAAGACATTTCCCATCCTCTAGAAGTGAGTAATTTTCAAGTTCACAATGTAGAATCCAAAGTAGATCCAAAGGTCACCCAGTCACCCATGAGGTGTGTGATGGTAACAGCATTTTTAGTTCATTCTGAATGATCACACCCAAGATGTATTATTATCTATAGATGGCTCACACTTGTGTTTTTTTCTCTCTCTGCAACCTTCCTTTCGAAAAGCACTGGAGCATATGATTACTTGATTTTCACACAAATGGCCAATTGTCTCAAATAACAGGGAGATGAGAAAAATTTAATTCTGAGAGCAAAATTTCCATGCCTGTCATTATAAATGTATCCATTTGACTTATTTTTGTTTGATTGAAATGAACACATTTTAAAAAGTTAAAAGAGTCTGATTTGCTTATTTAAGAAATTCTCTTTACTAAAAAGACTATATTTGTTAGATTTGTCCTGAACTACTGTGTTGGGATAGAATCAGGCCACATACAATGAGAATGAGTAAATTTAAAGGATGGTCTTGTATACGTTTCTTTAGGATTGAAACATGCTATTGCTAATCCTAAGGACCAAATGAAGTAGACAAGGGCAATATTTAGGAAATACTTTCACTATAATCATGTCGAAGGTCTCTAGGCTATGGATGTTTAACAAATCCTGTGAGCTGACATGTACATAAGGTAAAATGCTGAAAGATGAATCAGCTTCTCTGCAGTTCAGATCCTCTAGCTACAGAAATATACTAATGCCAACACTTAAGCTATTAGAAATAGTGAAATAAATTCTTACTCTAAAAGGAATCTTGGTGACACTATGTATAATTTGTTGACACCGAATGGTATTAGGCCTTCCCTGGGCATTTATTTTTCATTATCCTGTGTCTCATATTACCCTGGAAGAAAATAATAACAACTGAAAAACATCACTGGTCCCTGACCTTGAAAAATTCCAGTTTATGACTTCATCTTTAAAGATAGGGATTAATGATATTAGTTCTGGAGACAGGCATCCCTGGGTTCAAATCATGACTGCCTCTCTTTTATTAGCTGTATAACATGATACAAGTTCCTTGACTTCACTAATTCTGATATCCAATGAATAAAATAGGGATAATTGTACCTTCCTCACAGGGACATTTGGAGTATAGTGCTGTGGTTAAAGGCATGGTCTTTGAAGCCAGTCCACCTGGATTTCAGTCCTGGCTCACAACTTACTAGCTATAGAACCCCAGACAAGTTGCACAACCTTTCTGTGCCTCAATGCTGCCATTTGTAAAATGAGTCTCCTAGGACTGATGCATTATTAAGACAAACCATATAACTAAGGTTGCCAAATTTAGCAAATAAAATTACAGAATGCTCAATTAAATGTGAATTCCAGGAAAGAAAAAAACAAAACAAATAACTTTAGTCCCATAGTTATACTAAAAATTATTTTTTATCAGAAATTCAAATTTAACTAGACATCCTATATTTTACCTAGCTATATTATACATAGCACACTTAGGAAAATATCAGTACATACTAAATAATCAATATATGAGTTAGTATTTAAATTCATGAGTACAGGGCTTGGCACACACTAATTACTCAATAAATGAGAAGCATTAATAGAATTTCGCCAATCACTGTGCCTCTCTTTTAGTCTTGGCCTCCAATAGGCCCAGAGCTTGGTTGAAATATAAATTTCAAAATAAAATTTTTCTCAACAGTGTTGCTTCATTCACACTGGAATTATCAGGCCTCATTCATCCAATTATTTATTCAATAAATGCTTACCATTCATTAGATTGTTACTATGTGTTAGCCACAGCAACAGGAGGCATGAAAAGGCTGATGAAGAGAAGGGGAGGAAGTGTTGCCATAAGAAGCAGGAGATGCCCACATCTAAAATCCTTGTTAGGATTAAATAAGAAGTTATATGTAAATTACTTTGCATTTTGCCAGGCACCTGCTACATGTTTAGAAAATTGAATCATCATTCTTACTGTTATTTATATTGTTTTTGTCAATCTTAGGAGGTAAAATTAAACCAGCTAGTATGTTTTACATATACCTATTCTCTGTTTACCTGTTTTCTTTAAGAAAACCAATTTTTCCATGCAACTTTATATCTTACTGAGCAAGAACTATCTTCTTTGTGACATGGTAAATTTTGTAACATACATTAGTTAAATAAATATTATGCTGTAATATACATTGTAGTGAGGTAATCTAGTATGCTTTTCAGACAATAATCAAAATTCTTTCTACAATACCCAAAATGATTCTGGCGTCTAAAGATACACTCACAATTACAGTATCTCACACAGAATTTCATCGATAGATGCCATCAGAGCACTTTTAACTTCATTGGGAAGCCAGAAATTAATTACCTGTTTATCAGATGGAGTTTTCTACAAGTTTCCCAAGTTTCTCTTACCATAAAATTACTTAAGATGGCAGAACACAGGGACCTTATTGCACGTCATCTGTGGTCTACATCTGTGCAGAAATTTGCAAATGAATGGAACAAAGGAAATCTTGTATGATGATATAGTCATAAAGTATAGATATTGGAAAATTCTTAAGAAAATTTAAGATTTAAAGACTTTAGCTTGGGCAACATAGTGAAATCCCTGTCTCTACAAAAAAAAATTAAAAATTAGCTGGGCACAGTGGCGCATGCTTGTAGTCCTAACTACTCGGGAGGCTGAGGCAGGAGAATCACTTGAGCCCAGGAGTTCAAGGCTGCAGTGAGCTATGATCACACTACTACACTCCAGCCTGTATGACGGAGTGAGACCCTTTCTCAATGAAAAAAAAAAAAAAAGATTTAAAGACTTGTTCGTAGTCACATAGCTATCACAGCATAGTCACACGGGTAACAATCAGTGAGCTGTTCATAGTCACACAGCTAATAAGTGGCAGAATCTGGCGTCTGAACTCCAACAGAAGTTGGAGTTACATGTCTTTAGTTACATGTCTTTAGCATCTGTTGCAATGGAGTGTGACAGAGATAGGAATTGCCTGTATGTAGCATTCTAAGTCCTAGTAACCATCAGCACTCAACCACCCTCCTGGAGAACAGAACTATTAATATTGTAATTTGAATAAACTGGCTTTAAAAATGCAATCATTTCTTCCAATGCTAGGAAATAGCACCTGGATCTCAATATCCTTGGAGTTAGAGTTTTCGGAGGAGAAAAAAGAAGTTTTTTGCATTCTAGGGTGGATGCCGAAATATACATTGTTCTAGAAATCTGGACATTGATAAGATTTTCTGGTCAACCAAGAAAAGGCAACAACCTACATACAGGTTGAATGAATACTTGAACTAGTGGATTTATTCCAAATATAGGAGTTTCATAATGAGATGTTAAACATTCTATCTAATACAGAAAATGTTTGGCTTTACTGTGAGCAAACTACATTGCCTAAGATACTATTATGACAATGGAGAGTTTCTCCTGAATGTGTTAGAGAGAAGAGACAAGTCCAGATGCAAGGGAGTGGGAACATGGAAAGTGAGGAAATAGTGTGGTGTCAGGACCCTGTTCAGGAGTCAGACAGCCAACTGGGGGGCTTCCTATGACGGGGACCAGTTAAGGGGACTAAGAAAAATGGTACCTAACATTGTGGTGTGCTGCAATCTCCTTATGTTGTACTCAGGCCTCCAGTAAAGCATTATCAAACACAGAGTGCCCCTCTTGGAGTACAAACGGATGGAGAGAGCTGTAGTAACAGAGAGTGGGCCAGAAGTGATCAGTGGAGAAGCCCAGAGCAGGTACCTAGAGAGAGAAAAAACAACATGCAAGATAGATTTGCGGGACATGTCAGCACTACCCAGTGATTTTCAGAAATATTAAAAGCAAGACCACGCCTCCTGTAATCATGCAGGACAGAGGGTTGGGCTGCATTAGTTGCTGCTTAAGGAAAAAGCAATCTGGTCCCCCGCCCATCCTACCCTTGCTCCACAAAGGCAAGAGACCTTGGGAATGTCTGCATTATCTCTGATTTACCTCCCAAAATCATTTCACCAGGAAAACATTGACCTTGAAGTAAGCTGACGTAAGCTCTGTGTACTCTCCTTATGAATTCCACCTTTTCTTTATTCTACTCACAAACTCAATCATTCCTGCTGTTCCCAAATTACCACTTTTATTCAGTTACATGTTTAGACACAACTTCACTCTGCTATGCCTTCATTTATTCTGATCTGATTGTTGGAATTGTTTCTAATCAATGTGCCCCGTGTTTTATTTTGGCCTTTTTTCTTCCCCCAGTAGGGAGGGCAGTGGAAATGGCAGGAAGGACCAGGTGCTTGGGGAAAAGTCCTAAATGTATTCAAACTTAAACAAAAATGAAGCAAAATATGCACTCCCAGCTTTTTGCATTTTTAATACTTTCATTCAAGAGAAGAGCAATTCTTTTGTTATGCCATTTGCTTGGGCTCTTTTCACTATTTGTCTTGCATAGCGAGCTGTCTCACTTCCTTCTTCTTCCACAGAAATGCTACAGTCTCTGTTTAGTGGTCCTCCAGGATCCTGTGTAATATACAGTGTTGCCTTCCAGCCAGCCTCTGTGTAATCATTGCTAGATGAATTGCCCAGGCTACAGATGTTTCACTAATTATCTCTGCATCACAACGACACACAATCCCACTTTTATCCCTCCACAACCTCACGCATTATAATAACAATGTCCTGTTCCCTTGCTACAGTATTTCCACTCTGTAGGACCCCAGAGTGCTCAAGAAAAATAGGAATTATTCCGTATCTCCTCTGAAGTTAGTTAAACATTCCTGATGCTAAGTAATCCCTTGCAAAGTTAAACAACTGAAGAGCCAGAAGTGAGAAGAATTTATTTGATCAAAGCCTCAGGAGAGCACTATGTCAGCAAGGGTAACTCCTGGAAGATGCGCTTTCCTAAACCCAAGCATGAGTGACACTGATTGTAAGTAGTGTCTTAGATTTTATTTCAAGGGCTTTAATGGCACGAGTCCCTTTGTGTAAAACCTAGTCTTTAAGCATAACTTCTAAGTAAACTCCAAACCTTGCAGATGAATTGTACATGATTTATTTTGTACTGTGATAGGTAAACTGATGTGGTTGGCCTGTTCATAGAGAGAAGAATGAATGAACTGAGTGAGGAAGGTCATTTGGGACTTTAAGAGGATAGCTTTCTAGTTTCTTCTTAATTTCTCCCATTCACAAAATAATTACTTCACTTGCTCTTTCTACATCACAGGGATATTATGAGGTTTCTGGGCTAGAGTTGAACTTTCTCTAAATTTCTTGCTGTCTTCTCATACCCTTGTCTGTCTGACTTATTGCACCTATAAGCCCACTCATCCTTCATGGCTCATTATAAATAACACCAATCTGTTAATTAGCATCCATTGTGAAGGGTTCTGGAAGTACAAAAACTAAAATAATGTCTTCCATCAAGGAGCTTGTAATACAGTTAGGGAAAGAAGACATGTAAAGAAGTAAGCATTATAAAATGTGTAACCTGAATGTAGCTGGAGCATCACAGGGTCCATTCTCTGTGTCAAATTATTTCAAAAAAAAGGTGTAGTCTAACAGAACCAGACACACGAAAGTTACTCCAATGTTTATCTGATCCCTTGAGAAATTATCTAATCCCAAAGAGCTGTGGGATGAGTAACTCCTTGAATGATGACTTCCAACATACTTCATTACTTACTTATATTTATTTCTTACTGTTTATCTCCCCCCATAAGCACATGAATTCTGTGAAGTCTGGGATTTTTGTTCTGTTCACTGGAGTATCTCAGAAATGGTAATGATGCCTAGCTCACAATAGTCACTAAGTAAGTATTAACTGAATAAATAAATTACCTCACCTTTTATGCTCAATATATTCTGACTGAATGAAACTGCTCCACGGAATCGCCACAAAAAAAATTTCCCTAAGACCAGCCTTCAGATGCTTCTCCTTGCTGAATCACAGCTATAATAAATCTCATTCATCTTCTCCTGCTAGGTAGGATAGATTGCTTAAAGGGAGGCAGAGAAGACTTCTGCAACTGTCCAAAGTTGTTGCCTCAAAATACTTGATTTATACTTATGGAATAAATCATATTATATCATTATAATTATGAATGTGTTTATTTCTGAGTCATCTTCCCCACCAGAATGTAAGAGCCCCAAGATGTTCTGTTCAATTTTCTAATACCCAGTGCATAACTTTGTTTGGAAAAACAGGAGGTGCTCAATAAGTATGTGCTGGAAAAATTTAATGAATCAATAAACTACAATTCATGTGGCAGCAAATTTTTATATCATTATAATTATGAATGTGTTTATTTCTGAGTCATCTTCCCCACCAGAATGTAAGAGCCCCAAGATGTTCTGTTCAATTTTCTAATACCCAGTGCATAACTTTGTTTGGAAAAACAGGAAGTGCTCAATAAGTATGTGCTGGAAAAATTTAATGAATCAATAAACTACAATTCATGTGGCAGCAAATTTTTAAGCCCTGGAGTCTCTCACTCCTGGAGAATTGACCTGGAGTCAAATATCAGAGTAATTGACTCTAAGATTAAACATGTGGAAGCCTTTGAACAACTGGGAAAATGGGCATAATACACTTAAAATAGGAATTATTATATTATTTCTAGTATTACTTACACCTGATTTCCTTGAATGTCAGGCATTTTTCTGGATGGAAATAAAGAAAAAGTTGATGGTACTACTGTTAGGAAACGTTTGCTTTCCCAAAGTAATTTTTAAAATGTAAAAACTCAATCTACATACAACTCAGCACATATAATCCCTATCATTTATGTATGTTATACAATAAGATGTGCATGAATGTATCCATGTATATACTTTAAAATGTGTGTCAATTACAAATGAATAAAAGACACCTCATAATCTGTGGGGTTTTGGGGATTTATTGGTTTTAATAAGCAAAACAAAAACTTGTTGGATATTAAAAGGCAATGTTCCATAACATCAGAAATCCTTCTCAGTCTTTCAGGCTACAAATCAAACCAGAAAATAAAGCAGAATTTCTACTTAGCCTGACTGACTATTTCATAGGTTTAGTGCCAATAGCATTTTCCTTAGGCAAACAGAAAAAGGAGAGGACAGGAAGTTTGGGGTTTAAAGAAAAGATATAAATTTCTATAACAGAAAGAAATGCAAAGCAGGTAGCAATTGAGAGCAAAAAAAAAAAAAAAAAAAATGGGGACTATCAAAGCAGCACAAAACAAGTGAAGCTGTAGATGACCAGGGTGGATTTTTAAAAACACATCCATCAGTTACCAAAAACCACATAATTATTATGACTTGATATTTGAGGCAATAAATCATGACTTAATGATGTAAGGTAGAAATTAGTAGGGTACATCATAGAGGGAAAATGTAAGAACTGAGTCTTAATTTCGATTAAAGCACTTTTTTAAAGCCTTTGTTTTGCACTTAATCTGACGAATTCCTCTCTAGGATGGTTTCATCATATTCTCAAAATTCTTCACCCCTCTCTCTATGCTCACTTTTTAACAGTATGATTTTGCAGGTCCTCCCACTTGAGAGCGTCCATTTCCCTGGCCCACTGATGTTGGGCTTGGCCAAATGACTTGCTTTATCCAAGAAGAGTGTGGGTACAACTGACAGTGTCCCTGTTCTGAAACTAGGCCTAAAGAGATTCCATGATTCTACTTGCCCTTCTTCGACTTCTGCCATCAACCTGAGAAAGACCTGCCTTGACCAGCCTGTTGGGCCAAAGAGGATGAGAAACACATGCAGCTGACCTTTCCCTACTTGGTAATTTGGAGCCAAGCCCGGCTGATTCCAGCCTTGATGAGCCAAAGACCAGCCAATCTGCAGATGTGGGATAAGAAACAAAACGATGTGAACTATGAATTTTATCCCTGATCTTGACTCCAAAAATCATCAGTCAACTTCCAAAAATTACATTTGGTTTTGTGTAACCGGATTTCTTGTCAAAGATGGTGAAAGAGCTGGGACTGGGCATGGGCTAGAGTAGGGTTGAAAGACGTGCAACCCAGACGGGTGAAAACAACCAGACTCTGTGTGACAAGTGAGAACATGACTCTACCTATGATTTTTTATAAACATACTTTAAGGTAAAGTATAATTTTGTGACTCAATTTAGTGTCTCAGTAAATTCTGGTTATAATTTATAATTTGACATGACTGAATATTGAGATTTCTTAGTTCTTTCTGAAAAAATACATTCACTGATTTTTATCATTGTACTGCTGGGAAAAAATATTGACAAGTAGATTTGGTGATAATAGGGTAGAATTACTATATAGTAATTGTCTTAGTCCATTCAGGCTGCTATAACAAAATACCATAAACTGGGTAGCTTATAAACAATAGAAATCTATTTCACACAGTTTTGGAGGCTGGGAAATCCAAGATCAAGCTACCCATAGATTTGGCATCTGGTGCAGGCCCACTTTCTGGTTCATAGATGGTGCCTTCTAGCTGTATCCTCACGTGGTGGAAGGGGGAACTCTAGTCTCTTCAGCTCCTTATCACAGCACTAATTCCACCGATAAGGGCTCCACCTTCGTGACCTAATCACCTCTCAAAGTCTCTACCTTGTAGTCCCATCACATCAGGGATTAAGTTGCACCATATGTATTTTGGGAGGGACACAAACATTCAGACCATAGCAAATGCTAAAACTGTAACTGCGATGGGAACATTGCCAATCAGAGTAACCAAGGTGCTTGGATTTTTATAACCATGCAAAACACAGAGGACAAAGTCCATTTCCCACCAACAGGGTAGTACGACATAAGCTGCTGTGTCAAGTCTTCATCTTCTCAGGGGAGAATGAGTCAGGCGAACCGAATTGATCAAGAAACCCAGAAGTGACTGACGTTAACCTGAGTTATATACAATTAAGTTTCTGCCATGAGGCTGAATGGCCCTTAACATAGAAATTAACTTCAATTATATGAAAATTAAGGAAAAGGGTATTTTGATATATCTGAGCAAGTGGCTTATTAAATCCATATCCTTTATATGTGTATTGACTACCTGCTCTATGCAAAGCACTGTGCTGGGTGCTTACAGGATACTATCCTAAGTCAGACACCATCCTTAAATCAGTCTAGTTTGGACAAATACATGATTACATAAAGTGATTCTGTCAACTTGAGATAGTTTATGAAGAGTATCCAAGAACTCTGAAAAGGTTTAAGAAAGGAAAGAAATTATTTGCCATGGTGTGTTTAGGGAAATTTCATGGAAGAAGATTGGATTTTGAGGAGTCATTCTCCTTTGAGAATGTAGTAAAACATTTTAATTTACAGGAATCAGATTTGAACAAACATGTGGCAGACAAGTAATCTGTTAACTTAATTTTGCTTTTTCTCTAGCACCGTCACCTACTCGTCGGCTCGAAGCTGTTGTGAAAGCACTGTTTTTGGTGTTCAGGTAACAAAGTATGAGCATCAGAAATGGCATTTAGAGTCAGAGGACTTGACTGCAAGTGGTAGCACCGAAATGCAAGTGAACATAAAAACATACGAACCTTAATGCTTTCACCTCGGCTTTTATTATTTGCTGTCTCTCAACTCCACCAGAAGTAACTAAGAAATTGTCACATTCCCACAACCATGGCAGTTCCTAGCAGGCCCAGCAGGCAGGCAGGGCCGCTATGCGAAGGCCACAGTGCAGGTCAGAGGCGAGTTAGGAATAAGTCAGGAAAATGCCAGCTCACAGGCTCACAATGGCATTAGTCATACCAACAGAACCAGGAAGAAAACACACCAGGCAAACCAGTTGAAAATCTCTGAAAGTTATGTGATGTTTAATTGATTCTCTGTGCCACTTGACTGCCAAAATAAACAAGAAAAGGAGAGAAAAGATGAAATTTCTCAGCTGTATTCTGAGACAAGATAAACACAAGATCATGAACAAGTGGATCTGCTTTTCTGAGTCTCTGTTTCCTTGTTGTTCTGAGGAAAACTAACTGGATGCTTTCCAAGGTCCCTCCCAACTATGTAAACTCAATAGAATACCAATACAAATAAAAAGAGTCAAAAAAAAAAAACAAACTAGGAGAGAAGGAGGAAGAAGATATAATTTTTTAAAATTTTTTTAGACTGGACATGTGTTACCTTTATAAAATTTTAGTTATAACATGAGGTTTGCTATGCTTCCTTAATCCTATGATGTATTCCTGGTCTCATTGTCTAAGACTCAAACCCAGTTCCTTGTAATCCCACTCACATTGACAATATGTGGTTGATGGAGTGGAGAAAAACCCAGGCGTTTCTTGGAGAAGTGCACATCTTAGCTCCAAAGAAGGCTGGAGTCAGAAGGTTGAGTCATGCAATGCAGTATTCCTGAGACATTGTGCAGTGATTTTTATCAACCCTTCCTTATTTCCTTTTGGTTTTGCTTTGTCTGGGCCATTAATCCCAGCTACACTTGGCCCTAAGCACATAAAAGTTACCCCCTGTTACCTGCAGGTCTCATTTTATTCACCAAAGTGGTACATTGCTACACACTGATGTCTTCTCTATGAGAAAATTCCCAATTGCTCAGAAAAGCAATAAAATGCACCTTTGTTTAAAAGTTCTATAATGTTTGTGCTATCTGTGAACACAATGTTATTGTGTTCATGTACAGACTACACAGGCATTCTTTTATTCCTCAAATGAGCAAGCACTAATATAGATATTAAAGAGCCTTGGAGTCTAACTACATTCTGTTAGCCTCAGGATGGAGTGCTAACTTGCCATGAAATCCCACTGGATAAGTTTGAAATAGACCTATCACATTCTCCTCTAACAGGAGCTCATATTT
>NW_012139413.1:11272764-11274274 GCF_000956105.1 Propithecus coquereli
TTATTCAAAGCCAAGTATTTGGCCTGACTAAGGTCTTACTAAATTGATTCTTTACATTGTCCTTAGGAGCAAAGCGAGGACTGAAAACATATCATGAGCTGTAGTGCTGAAGAACCCCAAGATGATAAAATTGAAATCATTTAAATACTCTCATTTCTCCAATTTGAAATAGGGTATACAGAGAAATGGAAAAATGTAATTCACTATGTATAGCCAAATGAGCTTTGCAGATAAGAACTAAAGGTCTGTGTGGGTTTCACCAGCCTTCCCTAATCTCCCAGGCTATTCAGACAGATCATTAAATAAAGCAATCAGCAGTTAGCTTTGCTGGCCCCACAAAAGTGACCAGTGGCCCTCCCCTGGCTAAACCAATAAGTAACTGTGAGGTTGACATAATTCCTAAAAGCTACGACCTCTTCACAACATTTCCAGCAACCTCCACTACACTTTTCTGTAATGTCTAAGCCCACTTCCTACTTTATAAACCAGTTCAAGTCCCACCTCATACATGAAGGGATCCATGACAGCCCCATATCAGAGGACTTACTCCACTCTGGATCTCTGGGATATTTGTTTTCTCCATCTCTTTTTTTTTTTCTTTGTTCAAGGTGTTTATTGCATCTCAGAGGGTATACATGCACTGGATTTTTAAACTGAAATACAAAGAAAAACCTTTGGTTCTGAGCGTGGGGGCCCTGTCTTCTTGTGTTGGCTACATTTTTATGTGCACATGTTGGGAAATAAAATAAACTAGACATGAAGAATAGCCTGAAGCAGTTAAAGCATATGATAGTGTGAAGAGCATGGGCTTGGAAGACATGCAGAGCAAAGCTTCAATCTCAACCTCACAGCTGAGCACATTTCCCAAACTAGATGAGCACCAGTTTTCTCTCCCATAAATAGGCCACAAAGAATTGCTGTAAGGAGAAAATAAGAAGTAAATGTAAAATTCCTTGTGTAGTGTTTCCCCATAGCACAAACTGGTGTGCACACATGCACACACATCGTTAGCAAAAGAGAACACCCTTCCTGAACACAAAACGTTTTTGTTTTAAGTTCTTTTGCATCCTTCACCTCACCAAGGACAGTGATTTGCACATAGTACTTAACAACTTTATAACATTCCTTAATAAGCACAATTTATTAAGAGTCTGGTTTATTAGACTCTTAGCAGTATACTTAAAGTACTTTGTTGTACAATATGGTACCACGTTTCCCAAGGAGGTATGATTTTGAGATCCCAATGTGCTTCAGAGCCTTGAGGGCTAAACTGGCAAACATAGCATGACTTCCATCTGTAATAGGTGGGCAAGCTCCTACTCAACACCATAAAAACACTTTTATTTTAAAATTTTACAGATCTAGCACCCCTTCCCTAAAAGTATTTTTACTTCCTCTATATCTCTGTTTCATTTATTTCCTTAGCTGCTTCTCTGTAACAGAGAAATTAAATGAAGTTTTAAAAATTCAGACCAAGAAATAACAGAAGGCTCCAGATGAGAATTTTTTC
>NW_012139413.1:11275744-11291384 GCF_000956105.1 Propithecus coquereli
TTCCTTACCTCAACAACTCTTTCGTGGCTCAATCAATCCCACATGGACTTTCTATGAGCACACTTTCCCCATTAAAAAAAAAAAAAAAAAAAAACATTTTTTGAAAATTCATTTACTCTCCCTTTTAGTAGGAGCCATTCCAGCCCTGCTCAGGCAGAGCCCCTGGTTATAGGACTAGCTGAAGAGAACAGATTTCAAACCAGCAGCAGCGAAGACAAAGGGCACAGCCAGACGCCAGCCAGGCTTATTGGACATTTATAATTGGACTTATAATTCTCTAACCTTAAGTACTGAGGGTCAAACGCTTCTCTGTAGTTTAATCTAACACTTACATTGGCAGTATCAGCTTAACTTTTAACAAGGAAAACCATCAGAGTTAAGAGCTTACTCACAGATTCTGTGAGTCTGTAAAGTTCAAGAGAACACTACGAATTTATAATCCAAGCCAGTTTTGATCATTACAGAGCTGTACCTCCTAACAGAGGAGTGAACATTTAAATGGTGCAGACTCTTTCTTCATGTGTGCCAAGACAGACATTTCCGTGACCTTTGTCTTCCCCAATCTTTCAAACGTGAGAGTATTTGAGTGCCAGGTCAATTACACTCTTCCCCGGGCCACTAAAGCAGCTTTAAAAAATATTGTTGTCACTGTGTCAGATCAAGTGGAGAGGAGCAGAAATATGACTTGGGAGTCTCAAAAGGTATTAGGCAGCAGGTTAGGTAGAAATTAAATTCCTTTTGCTGGGATTCCACGTAACACCCTGAGAGAGCGAAAATGTTCAATTCTCTTTATTAGTGCTGGATTTATAGTTCAAAATGGAGATTAAATTAAGAAAAAATATCAAAATTGATGTCCTAAATAGCTCTTTAAATTCAAGCTCCTCAATAATGTGCTTCAGCACCTGATCTGGCAACCCGAGCTCCAGAGTCTCTCTTAAGCTAATCTGTTGTGCTCATTGCTATTGAACCAATTTTTATAAGACTACTTTCATTATGCTAGCCCTGTGCTCAGAAAACCATGATAGCTTTGAATGAATAGCTTTCCATGAAACAATTCTGGATTCCTCCGTCCAGCTCTCAGGAACCTCCAAAATCCAGGCTAAACCTGCCTAGTTCACCTTCTCACCAGCGGCTCCAACTAACCGCTCCCCTACCTGAGCTGGCTCATGGCCCTCCAGCCTCCAGCCACACTCAGCTGTACCCCAGGCTCTGGCCCTTTCTTTGTGGTAGTCCCCTCTGCTCCAAGCATCAAAACCCACCCTCAATGACCAGTCAAGTCCTGTCTCATCATTACACCTTCCTTGACTGCTCCAGTCGAGAGGAGTCTTGCCCTTTTCTGAATTGTTGCAGCACCGGTGGGTCTGATGGTAACTGACATTCACTAAGAATCTACTACAGGCTGAACTCTGTACGTGTTGTTTTGCAGATACTCTTTTATTTCATCTTCAGAACTCTGTAAGATAATCACAATTACCTTATTTCGTCATCAACAAGAAAAGTTAGATGTTAATACAATTTAGTTCCTCTGAAAACATGAGCTGTGTGGAACCAGGAGCATGTCATTTTCCACCTTTATTCTCTAGTGACCGGTGCCCAGCGAATACTTTGTTGCACTTCCACACCTGCATAGAGTTCATAGGTGGAAGAGCTGAAGTTCAAACCCAAATCTTTCTCCAAACACTATAGCCGTAAGTGCACATACAGACACAGGCAGGCAGTGATATATCATACAGGCAGTGATATATCATGATAGATCATACCAGTTGATCGTTGGCTATAACAGGGGGTGAAGTACTCCAAGACTGTACCTTCACTGAACAGTGCTGTAGCAAGGTGAGTGGCATGAGGAGCTTTGTCCCCCAGTCCTCTCCAGCACACAGCGTAAGAGGATTGTGTCTCCACAAACACCCAGTATAAGTAAGAGCAACGTGCTGAGAGTGCAAATGCAGCTTCAGGGCGAGTCTCTCAGCCGCTGTCACCCACTTCCAACCACACTGACCCCCTCAAGCCCTTCCTGCACAGAAATACTGTTGTTGCCACTATGCGATGGAAATAATTACCAAGTTTACTAATGAAATCTCTTATATGCACTAATACACTCACTCTCCAACACTTCCAAATGGATCCCCAAATACGCAGCTCTAAATTAATCCTCCCGGCTCGAAAATTTCCATCAAGGCACAGATGTGACAGAACAAAAGCGCCGAGGATTCATATTAGGTGATACCTACCTGTTTTCATTGGCACTGACCAGTAATGACAAACTATGTATTGCTATAGCTCTCTTATATTTTAGGGTTCTCGGTCCCCATGTGTCCTGATGAAGGGCATGGATACTCGTGTGGCTTTTGAACCATGACATCTTAACGGTTGCAACATGAAATTAAATTTAGAAAAATTAATGTCTTGTATAATTTCTCTAATCAGAAGGTAAACCAAATTGTATACCTTCTTTTTTCCACTCAACACACAGAAGTACTGATGAGAGCTCTATGTTTGAAATTGACGTGTTCATGATACCAATGGGATCAAGAACATTTTCTCTGGCTCCTTGGTTCATGGAACTCACCATAATAAATAAAGATTTTCTCATTAAAGATAATGATTCTTGTTCAAAGGAAGATTACTAAATTAGTATTCATAAATTTGTTAATTATGCATCCTTGATTTAACGATACAGAAGCATTGAATTAGATACAATGAAAGAAGGAGCAATGTGTCAGACTTAGTTGATGCTTCTCACAGTTTGGGATTTAGGAGGGCTGTGACCATAATTCATTAATTAATAGGACTTTAAGAGAACCAAAAACCAGGAGAGGTGTTCAAATGAGAAGGGGGAGAATACACCCTTCCCACCTAATGCACAGAAACAGAGAGTTCTTCTGAGCTTAAGCTTAAATTGTCTACACATTAACTTCAATTATTTTAAATATTGAAAGGTTTCCTTCATTCTGCTGTTTATTTTACTTTATCTAAAGTCCTATATTTATCTCTCTCCCCAACTAAACTATGCACCAAGAGCTGAGATGAAGTTTTATTTACCTTTGTCTCTTCTAATTCCCAGCAGTGGTCTAGCACCATGTCACGTGCCTCTACTAAACAATTGGAAAACTGAGTTTCTGGAAATGAAAAATACGAAAAGAATTTTATTTGGTTAAGTAATTAGGGCCTTTGTTAGAGCCTAATATGTGCTGACCACTGTACTACCTATTTTATGTCTATATTAGCTTTAATCTTCAACCCCACAAGTTAGGATTTTTACATATAAGGAAAAGGCTTAAAGTTGAAAAGCTAAACAAAATCACACAGCTGTGAGTGGTAAAACTAAGACTCAGATCCAGGGATGCCTGTCTACTCCAGGCTGCCTCCTTGAAGATGCAAAGAAAGGGCCAGCAGCCCCTTGTGCTGACGAATGGGCATCGGCAGGAAGCCTTCTCCACATCCCCCAGTGGCGCCTGTGATCTGTAGTGCCATCTACAGCCTCTGTTTGTAGAGCCGGTTATGCTGCCTGCCGTGTATAAGCACTCCTGTTACCCCGGGGTGGCAGTTAGAGGTCAGCTGCTACAACTTCAGCTGCCAACGTTTTTAAAAAGCAAATGAAATTAGAGTGGAAATTTTGGAAATCCCATGCCACGTGCCCTCTGCAATGCTCCATCTGTCAAGAGTTGGTTGTGCAGACTTTAGAAACTGTCATTCATTTGACAACTTTGCATTATTTCTTCTGGGAAAACCCATTGCCAGGCTCAAAGCATTATCAATTTCATTTTCTTTTCACCTGAACTTCCCAGCAAAAAGCCTTACTGTCAAATTTCCTGTGGAAGCATAATTAAAAATTCCATTCCTAAACCGTCTTTACTTACCAACTTACACACTATAATATCAAATAGTAAAAATATTTCCTTCTTTTTCTTGTTGTTTTTTTTTTTTTTAATTTGAGTTATGGCATCTATAACAGTCCCAAAAAGATACTGAGATCTGTAAAGGAAACTGCTTTTTCCAAGTTTTTGCAGAGACATCAAAGAGACTTTAAGTCCGGGTCAACATAATACTAATAATCACATAGTTCCATTCTCTCAGCCCCAGCAGAGATCTCATGAGCTTTTCAACTTAATAATAAAAACCATCAAAATCTCTTAGAAATCCATATGCCTCCAGTGGAACAACTTAATTGTTACCAAGGCTACAAGGTTACTCAGTAGTATAGGTTAAAATAATAAAAAAAAAAAATTGGGAGAAGGTGTTATTTTCAAATCATCTCTCTCAACTTTTGCTGGGTCCTAATGATTGTCTGCATCTATGTTTCATCCAAATAAAGAATGGTTCAGGGAACATATGTCTTAGAATTACACTTTGTTTTTTAATTACTTTTTATCCCCTCTTCTTGAATACAGACATAAAAGAACTCATAGAGTATAGTCTCTCTGTAATTTTCTATAATATGAAATAAAAGGTATCATAAGTGTTTTGATATGATTTATATATTCTGGATTCATTTTGCAAGGTTGTAACCACATTTACTAATTGAATCTCTCTAAGAATTTCCTAGAGATTTCCATTTCCTTTCCCAGATGCACAATCTTCAAAGCACAGATTTTTGGTCTAAGAGACCAGGGTTTGAGTTGATAAATCCACACCTTTCCAAGCTGCATTGAACTCTGAAGTTACAAAACTTCCCGGAATATTAGTTTCTTTGTCCATACAATGAGGACAATTAGACTTTATCTGCAAGTGATGCTGTGAAGATAAAATAAGTAAGATACTTGATACAGTATCTGGTATATTCTATTCTAAATAAATAGAATTTTCCCTGCCTAAAACTGTAGTTCCTTCCAGGTAATAAAGTGGCTCATGCCTGTAGCCCAGCTACTCAGGATGCTGAGGCAGGAAGACTGTTTGAGCCCAGGAGTTCAAGGCTGCAGTGAGCTATGATAACACCACTGCACTGCAGCCTGGGCAACAGAGCAAGACCCCACCTCTAAAAAAAAATAAAGTAAAAAACTACAGTTCCTACATTTATGCTTCATTTGAACATGGCAAGATTTTAAAATAAACCAACACAAAGCAAAGACATATTGATTCTCTTTGTCTGTTTTTCTCTTTGAAATCTTCATTTTATAAAAAAGATCCTGTGATGCCTGCCTATCATGTTCCCTTTCATGTAATAACTTAGATTGGTGATTTATCAACAATGATAATGTCAAAATATGCATGAATAACTGCAATGATTCTGCTTGTGAATAACAGTGAGGATAAGCTTTCAAATAACACATAGGAAAATGAAAACAAAATTACTTACCTTTAATTCTTTCCTTCTTCTAACAAGAAAAAGGTATTTATCAAAATATAAAACAAAAGAAAAAGAACTTTATGAGTCAATTTTTGAGTATCTGTAGTTTCATAACAGCATAGTTATACTCTGAAGAGAACCTTGTTTTCAGCTTTAGGCAAACTGGAAAGAAATTGGGATTTTGGGAAAATCATTAGTCTTGTTGAATCTCAAGCTACAGCTTCTGTCAAGCTACCCCAGGTGTTGGCCCACTAGGCCCATGGGCCAAAATCTGCATGCTTCCTGTTTCTGTAAATAAAGTTTATTGAAACACAACCACACCCACTCATTACATATTGTCTGTGGTTTCTACTGCACTACATCAGCAGAACTGAGTAATTGCAACAGAGACCAAAAGGCTCACGAAACCTAAAATATTTGCTATCTAGTTCTTACATAAATTTTCAATTTTGATGTATTTCAATTTGACAATTTTTTTGTGGTTTGTGCTTTCTATATTCTACTTAACAAATAACCTATGCTAAGGTCACAAAGATTTCTCCTATTTTTTTCCTATAAGTTTTAGAGTTTTAGGTTTTACATTTAGTTTTTTAATTCACTTCAAGTTAATTTTGTGTATAATATAAAATGAGAATTGAGTTTTCATTTTTTGTAATATAGATATCCAGTTGCTCCAACAACATTTATTAACATACTTTCCTTTCTCATTAGATTGTTTTGGCACCTTTGTTGGAAATTAATTGACCGTGTATTTGTGGTCTATTTCTCAACTCTATTCTGTTCCACAAATTTCTATGTCTCACCTATGCCAATACTATATGGCAGTGATTATAGTGGAATTGTAGAAATACTTGAAATCACATAGGGTAAGTTCTACAACTTTGTTCTTTTTCAGATATTTTGGCTGTTATGAATCTTCTGAATTGCTGTATAAATTTTAGAATGAGGTTGTCCAGGTGTGATGAAAGGTGGTGAGCAAGAAACACCTCTAGCCAGAGTGTCTCTGCAAGAAGGAAAGACTTTAGATGAAAGTGAAAAAACAAACAGGCAGACAAACATAGATGGGATGAGGGTCAGAAAGAAGGGTTCCCAAACCTACAGGAGACCCCATGGAAAGAGGTTGCAGAGCAGAACTGGAAGGAGAAAGGCAATGGAGGGTTTAAGCCCTGAGAGGCTTGGAGGCCAGTGACAAGGGTAGGTGGAGGGGTTAAAATTCCCCTCCCTTGCATCTTGGACCTCTGGTGGGCTCTGGGACCGCCAGGAGAGACCTTCCAACACCAGCCCAGAGACTGCTGCAGCCAGTGAGCAAAGAGCCTCTTGCGGACAGGGCACTGGGCTCCCAGCTCCCCCCAGACACCTCCTGCCCTACAGACCCAAGCCAATTGGCAGGCGCAATATTGCTTCATTCTCCCCTTCCCCTCCCTTACCCGCAGCTGCCAAGAGAGACAATGTAGCCACCACCATCCGGAGGCATCCACAAAGAATGGGACCTTTCCTTTTGGGGCCCTGCAGCAGACTGAGGGGTGATCAGACCGTGAGCTCCCTACCAGCCAGTCCTCCCTGATGCTGCTTTCCTGGTGACTCCAGCATCTCTTGTGTTGTCCTGGATAGAGCTTGGAGCCCATTCTACTAATTAAAGTATCACAAGAGTGGAAAAACAAACACCACATGTACTCACCATCAAATTGGTATTAACTGATCAACACTTATGTGCACACATAGTAATAACATTCATAGGGTGTCGGGCAGGTGGGAGGGAGGAGGAAGGGATGGGTATATTCACACCTAATGGCTGTGGTGCGCACCATCTAGGAGTTGGACATGCTTGAAGGTCTTACTCGGGCAGGGCAAAGGCAATATATGTAACCTAAACATTTGTACCCCTGTAATATGATGAAAAAAAAAAAGAATCAGCTTGTCCAATTCTAAAAACATTGTTCATTTTTTTAATTCTATTTTAATTGGCAAATTAAAATTGCATATATTTATCATGTACAACATGTTTTTTTGAAATATGTGCACATTGCAGAATGGTTAAATTGAGCTAAAAACAAACTGGCTGAAGAAAAAAAAAACTAAAGTGGCTGGGATACTAGTTGAATCTATACTGTAGAACAATTTGGAGAGAATTGACATCTTAACAGCATTAAGTCTTATATCCATGAACAAGATACAAATCTCCATTTATTTATATTTTATTTAAATTATTTTAACAATGTTTTATGGTCTATGGTATATAAATTTTATATATTTTTAATGATCTAGTAGTACCAATTTAATGGTGACTACATGTGGTGTTTGTTTTTCCATTCTTGCAATACTTCACTTAGAAGAATGGACTCCAGCTCCATCAAGGATAATACAAGAGGTATTAGTTCACCATTATTTTTTATGGCTGAATAAGTACTTCATGGTATACATATACCACACTTAATGAATCCACTCTTGTATTGATGGACACTTTGATTTGTTTTCACATCTTTGCAATTGTGAATTATGCTGCTATAAACATTCAAGTACAGATGTCTTTTTTATAGAATGTCTTTTTTTCCTTTGGGTTAATACCCACTAGTGGGACTGTTGAATCAAATTGTAGTTCTACTTTTAGATCTTTGAGGTATCTCCGTACTACTTTCCATAGAGGTTGCACTGGTTTGTACTCCCATCAGCAGTGTGTGAATGTTCATATCTCTCTTCATCCACGCCAACATTTATTATTTTGGGACTTTGTGATAAAAGCCGTTCTCACTGGAATTAAGTGATATCTCATTGTGGCTTTGATTTGCATCTCCCTGATGATTAGGAATGTTGAGCATTTTTTCATATGCTTGTTGGCCAAAGTATTTCTTTTGTTTACTTTAAAAAGTTTTTACATTCAAGGAGACTGGGAAACATTGTCCTAGGCCAATTTGTAGTCCAGTTTTTACTAACTGCCAATTAGAAAGTGAATTGGTTCAAGTTCTACATCTAGTTAGTGAATGTACAGGGACTTGGACCCAGGTCTCTTAACTCCTCGTCTGGCTGATGGTTTCACTACTGCAGAACAAAAAAATGTCTTTTCTGTTTAATTGGCAATAATTACTCTTTACAATCTCTCCTCAACTAGTACTTCCAGTTTTAGCATCCCTTAATTTTATACTTGATCCCTGGCTTTGACTCAGTGAATCTCTCCTTTATTTGTGAATGCAACTTGTATTTTTTCCCTGAGTATCACTATTTAAATTCCACTTGCCCTTTAGGAGCCAGTTTTGACCTTCTTCCTGATATTACCTGCCTGAAACCCCCCAATTCAGTGTAATTTCTCTTATCTCTTAACTCTCATAGTCATTTCTAAGTCATTCTGAAGATAATTAATTGTTCCTGTAACATTATGCATGATGTACTACTTGATTTTCATTAATTTGTAAGTTATTTATTAAGTTTTTACTATGTTTTAAGAACCAAGGATTTATCTGGGCTGGCGGTGGCTCACACCTGTAATCCTAGCACTTTGGAAGGCCAACATGGGAGGATTTATTGAAGCCAGGAATTAGAGACCAGCCTGAGCAAGAGTAAGACCCCATCTTTACAAAAAATAGAAAAATTAGCCAGGCATGGTGGCACACACCTGTAGTCCTGGCTACTCGGGAGGCTGAGGCAGGAGGGTGGCTTGAGCCCAGGAGTTTGAGGTTGCAGTGAGCTATAATCACACTACTGTCCTCATGCCTGGGCAACAAAACTAGACCATGTCTCAAAAACAAACAAAAAACAAAGATAGAACAAAACAAAAACCCTGAGAATTCATTGGTACACAAGAAACACATAGTCTCCTGTTTGGGATTTGACAACCTAATAAATTTTATTTTTTTTTCCTTCAGTTACCCTATTTGCTCTAAGTGTTTGCAAATAGACAGAGACTTTATCTCTATCCTAAAATGGTGTCTAGTGTTGAGTAGGTTCAAGAAATACATGTCAAATTATCTTCTCAAGAAAAGAAGTAGTTCTTTTTCTTTTACACAGCACCTGCTCTATTTTTCTGTGAAAATTTCCTGACTTTGTGAAATTAATGTGGCTTTCCTTGAATGAAAACTTTTGGGTGGTTCAGCTGAAAATGTAGCACTGATTTAGTATCTTGCAGTTATTTTGAATTACTCAACAACCCTAAGCTTTGTTATTGCAAAGGAAGGGATGGGAGAAAACAAAAAACATGAGCTATGAATGGTACTTTATATCAAAGAAATGCAAAGTCTCATAGTAGGAAGAGGGAGGTGGCATCTCCTTGCCATTCAATGACTCTAAAAATGAAACTATTAGGAACAGAGTAATTTTAACAGAAAGGTTTTATTGGAATGGTTCTTTGCATTATAAGCAATCATTTTAATGAGCACTTGAATAATATGTTCAGTGGTGTAGACAATTGTGTTAGTGATGAAAATATTCAGTAGCTTTAGTTTTAAAGGGTGTGGTAATATAGAGAAAAATTTTCTTTTGATTTAGTTATATTCTGAGATTCTTATATTTTTCATGGTATACACAGAAGTTATTCCAGAGAGTGGCATCTGTTCATTTGTGCCTCAAAATGTGCTGAAGCTTGCTTATTGGTGATGGTTTCTGGTACCCAATACTTGAATTATTTCTAAATTAAGTAATGTGGCACAGAAGAATTTCTTTCTTTATTTTATGTTATAGTCACTGAAGGGAAAGTTACTGGCTTTGCATGTAGCGCAATGATGACGACTTTAGTTTAGGTGGTGAGGAGGGTCAGTGACTAGCTGGGATCATTTCATTGACACCATCAGTTAAATTGGATATTGGAAAGTCCGTCATTGCATATTCCCCCTCACTTGTTTACTAACATCTGGAGGATTTGTTTATTTATTAAACAGAGATTCAAACATGTCATTTAACAGTTATATAGGAAAGGCTTAAAATGTGAGTGCATCTAAGGAGTGCACTATATGTTTAAAAGTGGGAGAGGCAATAACATTTGACTCTTCAGAATTTTTTCCTGTGTCCTAATCAGGTGTTATTTGATTACAAAGCACAGAAATGTCTCTAGCTTTATAAATATAAATGAGAATATATCAGAAAGATACAGCTACCTCTTATAAAACTCTGGGGCGGAAAGTGAATTTGGTATCAACTTGCTATGGCAGCTTCAGGGAGAACATTTACAACCAGTGTGGAGGTAAGATAACTGGGTTTGTTATGGCCCAGGGTCTGGAAGTTCATCTGGGACTCCAGGGGAAGGCCTGGATTTTGTCTTTGGTCCTTGAAGTGTTACAAAATTGGCCCCTCTTTTTACTTTCAAAGGTGTCCTGGTGCAGTTGATAGAATAATGGTCCCTGAAAGATATTGGGTCCTAATCCCTGGAACCTATAAATGTTACCTTAAGGAAAAAACGGTCCATGTAGATGTGATTATTAAGGATCTTGATATGGAGAGTTTCTCCTGGATTATCCCAGCGGGCTCTAAATGCAGCCAATTATAAGTCTCCTTGTAAGAGAGAGACGTAGTTCACAGACATTGGAGTCATGTGGCCATGAGATAAGAAATGCTGGCAAGCTACAGAAGCTGGAAGAGGCAAAGAATTGACTCCCCTCTAGAGCCTCCAGACTGTGCAGAGCCCTACTGCCACCATGATTTTGGCCCAGTAGTGACCTCCAGAAACGTAGAAGAATGAATTTCTATTGTTTAAAGTCACCAAATTTGTAGTAATTTGTTATGACAGCCCTAGGAAACTAATATACCAAGCTTAGAGACAACTGTGTGGTTACTCTTCTTATAAAGGACTAGTCTCAGAACCTGGAAAGTTATCTGATCGGATGCGACACCGTTCCCATCTCTTACTCCGTGCAGGCTGGCATAGCCGTTCCTTCACTCTGTGCCTCTTCATTCTTCTCTCTCTTTGCAGACAGACTTTCCTCTACCTAATTTTCCAGACCTCCCTGACAAGCCTACCTGGTTCCAAATACACGTTAAATCTAAAATGTTCAGTGTCTGAATCTAATTGTCCCATTTTCTCAGTGTACCAATCCTAATTCCCTAGGGGGAAAAATGAGATTGG
Source organism: Propithecus coquereli (assembly GCF_000956105.1). Lineage (NCBI taxonomy): Eukaryota > Metazoa > Chordata > Mammalia > Primates > Indriidae > Propithecus > Propithecus coquereli. The sequence goes on from NW_012139413.1 coordinate 11,287,078, forward strand.
TGCAGACCTGTCTCTGGACTTGTTCCTCACGTGTTAGTTGTTTTCTTTATCTAATTAGGTATGATGTATGGTAGGGAGGCTCATAGACCAGAAGCATGCTTGAGAGGCCCATTTTTTTGAGGGTATGTATGAGTGGTGGGAAGTTCAAGAGATGGAAGCCTGGGCCAAGAAGACCTCTCCAATAGTGTTCACTTGTTAAAAAAAAAAAAAAAAAATTAACCCAGTAAGTATTAAGCTTTCCAATGCTCATGAATATTTATTGCTGCAACCAAGAGAAATTTTTAGATCAAAAAGAGAGGTTTTAATTAGAAATTCCTTGGTGATATCTTTTCCTTACATATTTTGTTTCTGAAGTTTTCTGAGTTGAAGTTTGGAAAATATTATTTTCCTTGATATCATCTTTGAATGTCAAATCAATAACATAATATTCTTCTTGTAAAATTAAAAAGGATTTTTTTGACTTTTTTATTGGTCTGTTTGCTTTCCATTATGTCATCTTCATTCACCTACTGAATATTATAATCTATTGAGAAATACATTGGAAAGAGCAGTGAACTTCAGAAGTTCCTGAACTATATTTCCTTTAGGACAATATTGATATTAACTTTTTTCTTAGTAAGTGTTCAATAAATAAAACTTATTCATGTCTGGGTCCTCCTTGCAACCTTTCCGGAAAAGTCACAGATGCTAAATAAATTTGTGTGTATGTCTCTTTTTATAACAGCTGTGAAATGTAGCCGGCATTGTAACACACTGAATTCTTTTGTATCTTATCTTCCCTTGCCTTTCTTCCCTTTTTCCTTTCTATTTTGGGCTTAGGCCTTCCAAATAAAGTGTTAGCATTTAAATTCTTGCCTCAGAGGTCCCAGAATTTCTGAGGACCCAGGCCAAGACAATACCTAATACCTTTCTTATGATTGAAGAGAGGTTATTGCCTTGAATTCTGTTTTCTGACTTTAAGTTATACTTTCTTTATGAATATCTTTCTGATATGTAAGAATCCAGTGGTAGATTTTTCTGCTGTATATTACTGACCAGGACATAATCTAAATCATCTAGATATACTTAATCAGATTGTATGCCATCTTCTATCAAACCAAAAAAAAGGAAAAAAAAAAAGGAAATAAAATAACAACAATAATAATAGCCAAAAAAATAGCCTAAATTAATAGAGATTTGAATTTTATTAGAGAATGGGCTTATGAGCTAAGAAGACATATGTCCAAAAATGGATCTAGGATTATCTGTGAAAACAGGATAATCTCTTTTATATTCCATCCAAAGAAAAAATGTATGGGAGCCTTATTTTCATTTGTGTGGAACTACATGTATTTTTACATTTATTTTGTAAAATATCTTGAGATATTTCACAGTATTGCAATATCTAGGCACATTTATAAGTAGAATAAAATTTTGATTTTAAAGTTACAGGAGGTTAAAGCAAGTCTAGAAGCCTTACAATATTTGCAGAAAAGAGCTCTGGTCTCAGAATTTGTAGATCTGAATTGTACTTCTGGCTCTCCTGCTATCTGGCTGTGTGACCTTGGGTAGGTCACAGAATTCTTTCTGAGCCCTAGTTTTCCTGTCTGCTAAATGAGGAAGTTGTAATAGATTGCCCATCTTTAATAGTACTTACTTACCTTGGGCCTTGATGACTTCAGAGTTTACGTAAGCCTGAATAAGCAACAACCTTAACATTTATGGTTAAGGCAGAATGTTCCCTCTTTACAATTTTTGAAGGTAACCTTGTCATAGCCAGAAAAAAAAGGTAACAATGGAATGTCAATGACTAATCTATTATCCAAACCCCACATACTAATGATCCATGTATTATAGAAACATGAACTGTGTGGAAAACAATGAGTTTTTATAACATTAATATTTTGTTAACTAAGACCTGAATGAACAAAGTTTATGTGAATACTTCCATTGTGAGAACTGTGACTATTCTTCTGTTCTGATAGTGAAATGTAGGGCTCTGTGTGCTCAGTTAAAGACTTATTGCCTAAGTTGCTAGTGTGCATGCCAGGAAGTGTAATGTTTTGAATAGTTGATTCCAAAACACTAAATTATTTTCTGGAATAGCCAGACAGTCTGCTCAGAGATTCTGTTTTTCTTCAGCATAGCCAGTCTTTTGTGCTTGAAACTTTTGTATATTGTATTGAGTGTCAATTTATTCCTACAGGAAATTATTGATATTGATCTTCTGGGGTGGCGAAGGCTAAAGTTTGAGGACAGACTTCTGCTTTGCTTGCTACTGAGTTTGCTTTAAATGACTTATACAAACCTGTGAAGAATGTGATATACATCATTATATATGAAAAACTTTGTTGGTAATGATCATTGAATGTTTATTTATATGTACTGCTCACTTTTACAGTGATTGCTGTATCACTTTATCTTTATATATTTTTGCCATTATTGGTTCTTTAATGTGTTTTGATTAGCTTTGTAAAATACTCCTTTTTCCTCCCCATTTACTTTTCTGTTTTATTAATGCTTGTGTCCCCACTCATAGCTCTCGAAAATACTTATGTAAAGTCTATTTAATCAGAACATAGTCAAGAAAACAAATAGCTAAGAGGAAAGTAATATAATTGTTGATACAGAATGATCAATAGAGTAAAAATTTGAACATTTGATGTCTAATGCTCATTCTGACACTAATCTATTGCATGACTTTGGAAAAGTTCATTTAACTCTTTGGACAATAATTCCTTATCTAAATATAGGCATTGTGGTACCTGATCTATTTTCTTCACAGATTAGTATGAAGATCAGTGGGATAATGGATGTGAATACTCTTTGAAATGTAAAAAGTATTGGTCACATATAAGATATTATAGAACTAGAGAAGCACAGAATATTGGAGATGAAAGAAACCTCAGAAACCACGCAGTTCAGTTGTTCTCAATCCTAGTGTGGAATTAGACTGCTACCTTGCAATCATGTGGGGTGGGTCAAAAGACTGTATTTCCAACAATGACCAATAATTTCCATTTCTACCCATGAAAGAGTAGCTGTTTCTCCCTCATGAAAACAACCAGAAAATTGGAAAAAGTATAGTAGTTTGGTATAGGCATAAATGTCTGTGATAGTGCATGGCATATTGGTAGGAAAGTAAAGAGTATGTTTGGCAGTAGACAGTGACTTGTTTAATTTCAGTATAGCAGTAGTTATGGAAGATAAAACTGAAAGTATGCTTGATGTTAGACCATGGAGTATTGCAAATCCAAGACTAACCACTAAAAAAAATTTAAATAAAAACTGCAGCTCCTAGCCAATTGTGGAGATAAAATAACACCCTAAAATTACTCAATTAAACCAAAAGAAGTCATGAAAAAAGGAAATGAAATCAAAAAACAGATGGAAAAACAGAAAACAAATATTAATAGCAAGTTTAAATTCAACCATATCAGTAATTACATTAAATGTAAGTGGTCTAAACACTCCAATTAAAAAGCTGAGATTGATAGACTGCATAAAAAAGCAAGATACAACTATAAGCATTCTATAAGAACTCAAACTAAAATATAAATACACAGAGCAATTAAAAGTAAAGGACTGGAAAAAACACCATGTAAATTCTAAGAAAGCTGAGATAATAATATTAATATCAAAGTAAAATTCTAAACATGGAATATTATTAGGGATAAAGAGGGATAGTTTGTAATGATACACTTCAATTCTAGAAGAAGACATAGAAATCCTAAATGTGTATTCACTTAATAAAAGAGCTGCAAAATATATGAAACTAAAACTTATGGAACTCAAAAAAAAGATAGAAATTCACAATTAGCGTTAGCAATTTCAACACACTTCTGTAAGTAATTGATAAAATAAGAAGACTTAAGCAGTAAGGACATACAAGATTTGGACAATACTGTCAACCAACTTGATCTATTTGATGTTTATAGAATACTCCACCCCACAACAGAACAATACACATTTTTTAAGTGTGTGTGGGCATTCAGATAGATTTTATGCTAAACCATTAAAACATGGCTCAATAAATTTGAAAAGATTGGAGTCATTCAACATATACTCTCTGATCTCAATGAAATTATATCAGAAATGAATAAGAGTAATAATACACATGTAAAATTCCCAAATATTTGGAGATTAAACAATATACTGCTAACTAATCCATGGTCAAAGTGAAAAATAATAGGGAAATTTTAGACGTATTTTGAACTGAATAAAAATAAAGTGTAATACAGCAAAATTTATAAGACATAGCTAAAGCAGTGCTTAAGGTAGTATTTATCTCAGGAAAGTGACTGGTATACATTAACAAATCAATTAAT